>NC_057861.1:156530472-156832402 GCF_019393635.1 Dromiciops gliroides | reverse complement strand
TCACCTCCAGCATTTGTTTGTTGGGGTTTTTTTTCCCTTTCTCTCCTTAGCCAATTTTAATGGGTGAGAGGTGAAACCTCAGAATTGTTTTCATTTTAGTTTCTCTAAACAACAATGATTTGGAATATTTTTATACAACTATGCATTTATTTGATTTTTTCTGCATGTTGATATCCCTTATTTTAAATCCATGTGTCTCTTTCTGTTTCAAGTGCATTTCTTGTAAACAACATATTATTGGATTATGATTTCTATTCCATTCTGCTATTTGCTTCCATTTTATGGATGAATTCATCCCCTACACAAGATTGCTGTTTATTTCCCTCTTTCCTTTTTTATCCCTCTCCCTCTTTTACTCTGTGCCTCCTCAAAAGTTTGTTTTTGTTTTTGATGTTTCTTTACCCAATAGTGTGTGTTTATGTATATATATATATATATTCTCTCTTTTTGAACCCATTCCAATGAGTGAGATTTATGTTGCCTGCCACTTTCCCATTTTCCCTTATCTTATAAAAGTTTCTCCTAGAATGCCTCTTTTTAAGTTATTTTTTTCTGTTTTAATAAATATTTTTATTTAAAGTTTTGAGTTCCAAATTTTAAACCTCTCTCCCTGCCCTTCCCCCTCCCTAAGGCAGTAAGGAATCAGATATAGGTTATACATGTGCAATTATGCAAAACATTACCATTTTTGTCATGTTGCTGAAGAAAACTCTATAAAAAAATGAAAGAAATAAAGTAAAAAAATAGCATGCTTCAGTCTGTGTTCAAACAATGTCAGTTTTTTTTTTTCCTTAGAGGTAGATAGTATGCTTCATCATTATTCCCTTGGGATCATCTTGGTTCATTGTATTGCTGAGAATACTTAACATCATTCATAGTTTTTCATCAAACAATATTGTTTCCACCGTGCATAACATTCTTCTGGTTCTGCTCACTTCACTATACATCAATTCATGTAAGTCTTTCCATGCCTTTCTGAAATCACCCTGCTTGTCATTTCTCATAGCACAATAATAGGTATTCCCCAATTGATAGGCATTTCTTTGATTTTCAATTCTTAGCCATTAAGAGCTGCCCAAAATATTCTTGTACAAATAGGTCTTTTCTCTTTTTTGGGATATCTTTAGGATATAAACCTAGCAGTGGTATTGCTGAATCAAAGGGTATGCACAGTTTTATAGCCCTTTGGTAATAGTTCCAATTTTTCTCCAGAATGGTTGAATGCATGCCTCCTTTTTAAAAGTATTTTGTTATTTTCCAGTTACATATAAAGATAGTTTTCAACATTTATTTTCATAGGATTTTTAGTTCCAAATTTTTTGTCCCACCCTTTCTTCCCTCCCTACTCCCCAAGATGGAAAGCAGTCTGATATAGGTTGTACATGTACAATCACATTAAACATATTTGTACATTAGTCATCTTGTGAAAGAAGAATCAGAGCACAAGGGGAAAACCTCAAACATGAAGGAAAAAAAAAAACACAGTCCTAAAGTAGAAACAGTATGGTTCAATTTAAATTCCTAATTCACATATCTTTTTTCTGAATGTTGTGAGAACATTTTCTTTCATGATTTCTTTGAAACTGTTTTGGATCATTGCACCACTGAGAAGAGCCAAGTCTATCACCATTGTTCATCACACAATGTTGCTGTTACTTTGTACAATGTTCTCCTGGTTCTGCTCCTCTCAGTAAGTATCACTTCATGTAAGTCCTTCCAGGTTTCTCTGAACTCCTGCTCATGGTTTCTTACAGTACAATAGTATTCCATTACATTCATATAACACAACTTGTTTAGCCATTCCCCTATTGATGGGCATTCCCTTGATTTCCAATTCTTTGCCACTACAAAGAGAGCAGCTATAAATATTTTTGTACATGTGGGTCCTTTTCACTTTTCTATGGTCTCTTTGGGATACAGACCTAGCAGTGGTACAACTGGGTCAAAGGGTATGCACAGCTTTATAGCCCTTTGGGCATAGTTCCAAATTGCACTCCAGAATGGTTGGATCAGTTCACAGCTCCACCAATAATGCATTAGTGTTCCAATTTTTCCACAGCTTCTCTAACATTTATTATTTTCCTTTTTTGTCATATTAGCCAATCTGATAGGTATGAAGTGGTACCTCAAAGTTGCCTTAATTTGCATTTCTCTGATCAATAGTGATTTAGAGCATTTTTTCATATGTCAATAGATAGCTTTGACTTCTTTATCCAAAAATGGCCTGTTCATATCCTTTGACCATTTCTCAATTGGGGAATGACTTAGATCGTTGTAAATTTGATTTATTTCCCTATATATTTTAGAAATGAGGCCTTTATCAGAAATGCTGGCTGTAAAGATTGTTTCCCAGTTTTCTGCTGCCCTTTTAATTTTGGCTGCATGGCTTCTGTTTGTACAAAAACTTTTTAATTTAATGTAATCAAAGTCTTCTATCTTACATTTCATAATATTCTCTATCTCTTGTTTGGACATAAATTGTATGCCTCTCCTTAGATCTGAGAGGTAAACTATTCCTTCCTCTCCTAATTTATCTATGCTATCACCCTTTATTTCTAAATCTTGAACCCATTTTGACCTTATTTTTGTATAAGGTGTAAGATGTTGGTCTATGCCTAGTTTCTGCCATACTATCTTTCATTTTTCCTAGCACTTTTTGTCAAATACTGATTTCCTATCTCAGAAGGGTCTTTGGGTTTATCAAACAGTAGATAACTATATTCATTTACTACTGTTTCTTGTGCCTAACCTATTCCATTGATCCACCACTCTATTTCTTAGCCAGTACCAAATAGTTTTGATGACTACCACTTTATAGTAAAGCTTCAAATTTGGTACAGCTAGCCCACCTTCCTGTGCATTTTTTTTTCATTAGTTCCCTTGATATTCTTGACTTTTTGTTTTTCCAGATGAATTTTGTTGTTATGTTTTCTAACTTGATAAAATAATTTTTAGGTAGTCTGATTGGTATGGCACTGAATTGGCAAATGAATTTAGGTAGAATTGTCATTTTTATTATATTAGCTTGGCCTATCCATGAGCAATTGATATTTTTCCAATTACATAGATCTGATTTTATTTGTGTGAAAAGTGTTTTGTAATTGTGTTCCTAGAGTTCCTGGGTTTTTCTTGGCAGGTAGACTCCCAAGTATTTTATATTGTCTACCATTACTTTAAATGGAATTTCTCCTATCTCTTGCTGCTGAGCTTTGTTGGTCATATATAGAAATACTGATGATTTATGCAGGTTTATTTTATATCCTGCAACTTTGCCAAAGTTATTAATTGTTTCAAGCAGTTTTTTAGTTGATTCTTCTCATGACTTTCCTGCATTGCTCTCAATTCTCTTTCTATTCTTTCTTCCCTCTCTCTAAATCTTCCTTTTATCTCTCCTACATTTTCTTCAAACTCTCTTTTGAGAGCTTCCATGGCCTAAGACCAGTTCATATTTTTCTTGGAAGCTTTAGATGTAGGGGCCCTCAGGTTGTTATCCTCTTCTGAGGGTACACCTTGATCTTCCTTGTTGCCGAAGAAACTTTCTATAGTTCTCAACTTTCTTTGCTTGCTCATCTTGTCATCTTTTACTTGACTTTTAACTCCCCACTGGGGGGCCCTTTTTCTCGGCTAAAGTACTGTCCCCAGCTTCAGAAAGTCCCAGGTATTTTGATTTGAGGTAGGGCAGGTTTTTCTCTCACCTGGCCTGTTCTCTGATCTGAAGATAACCTCAAGCCAATTTACTAAATAACCAACCAGCAAAGTTTTCTATGCTGAGGTACTTAGCTTCAACAAGCCTGTACCCCTCCCCCACCTGGGCCTACCACTGCTCAGGATTTCTTCCTGGTTCCCCACTGGGGTGGGACAGCTGAATTCCTCCCTAGATCCCATTGGCACCCCTGCACTTCCCCTCTTCCCCCCGAACTCAGCCAGTCTTTCAGCCCTCTCACCCGACCACAAGCTCAGTTCCAGAAGACACTGGTGCTGCAGCTGATTTGGAGGCTCACAGGTCAAGTTCCTCTGGTACAGCATGCCTGGGGTCTCTGTCAGCATAATCATGGGGTTGGACTTTACTTGCAACCCAGCATGGCCCCCGTTAATCTGTCTATGGCTGTAAAATAATCTTAGTCTGTATTTTTGTGGGTTTTTCTGCTCCAGGGGTTTTTCTATTGCTATTTTTTGGGTAATTGTATCAGGAGTTCTGTGCATTTAATGTCTTCCCTCCTCCATCTTGGCTCAGTCCCCCTTTTTAGTTGATTCTTTAGGATTCTCTAAGTATATCATCCTGCGGTGGCACTGGTGCCAAACTGTATTGGCTCTGCCTCTCCTTTGGATCCACCAATGTCGTGGAGAGGGAAAACCTGCTGCATGGGCAACAGCTTGTTTTCCATATTGATCTGCCCAGGTCAGCGCCCTTGAGAGGACACTCTAGCTACTCCTCATGGGACAGATACAACACGGGATGCAGCAGTTACCAGTTATAAGTCACTCAGGAGCTGCAGCTCCCGTATCAGACTGCACAGCCACACTGTGGCCTGTGGCTCTTCAAGGTGCTGATCCATGGTCGTCCATGACTGGTGGAGGCCTACTACTACTACTACTACTACTACTACTACTACTACCATCATATCATCTGCAAAGGGTGAAAGTTTTGTTTCCTCCTTGGCTATTCTAATTCCTTTAATGCCTTTTTCTTCTCTTATTGACATAGCTAACGTTTCTAGAACAATATTAAATAATAGAGGTGATAATGGACATCCCTGTTTCACCCCTGATCTTATTGGGAATGCCTTTAACTCATCCCCATTACATATAATGTTTGCTGATAGTTTTAAGTAGATACTGCTTATTATTTTAAGGAAAGCTCCACCTATTCCTATGTTCTCTAGTGTCTTTCATAGGAATGAATGTTGTATTTTGTCAAATGCTTTCTCTGCATCTATTGAGATAGTCATATGACTTTGGTTAGTTTTCTTATTGATGTGGCTGATTATATTAATAGTTTTTCTAATGTTGAACCAGTCTTGCAATCCTGGTATAAATCCTACCTTGTCATAGAGTATTATCCTGGTGATCACTTGCTGTAATCTCCTTGGTAAAATTTTATTTAAGATTTTTGCATCAATATTCATTACAGAAATTGGTCTGTAATTTTCTTTCTCTGTTTTGGCTCTGCCTGGTTTAGATATCAACACCATATTTGTTTCATAAAAGGAATTTGGTAGAACTCCTTCTTTGCCTATTTTTCAAAATAATTTGTGTAATATTGGAATGAATTGTACTTTAAATGTTTGGTAGAATTCACCTGAAAACCCATCTGCCTGGAGATTTTTTCTTAGGGAGTTTATTGATGACTTGTTCAATTTCTTTTTCTAAAATGGGCCTATTTAAGGATTTTATTTCCTCTTCAGCTACCTGGGCAATTTGGATTTTTGTAAATATTCATCCATTTCATTTAGATTGTCAAATGTATTGGCATACAGTTGGTCAAAATAGCGCTTAATTATTATTTTAATTTCCACTTAATTGGTGGTGAAATCACCCCTTTCATTTTTAAAACTGGCAATTTGGCTTTCTTCTTTCTTTTTTAAAATCTTTTTAAAAATTATTTATTTATTTATTTATTTATTTATTTGTTTGTTTGTTTGTTTGTTTGTTTGTTTGTTTGTTTATTTATTTTATTTTGGTGAGGTCCTCCTGAATCCAGGGCCGGTGCTCTATCCACTGCACCATCTAGCTGCCTCCCTTCTTTCTTTCTCTTTCCTTCTTTCTTCTTTCTTTCTTCCATCTACCCAATTTTAATTTTTAAGGCATTATTTTCCTCAGTAAGCTTTTGCACCTCTTTTTCTATTTGGCCATTTTTTTTCCCTCTCATTTGGCCAATTGTATTTTTTAAGGAATTGTTTTCCTCCATCAATTTTTGCATTCTTTTTGCAGTGTAACTCTCATTTCTCTTATTTCTTTTTCCATTTTTTCTTATACCTCTCTCATTTAAAAAAAATTAATTAATTGGGGGAGCTAGGTGGCACAGTGGATAGAGTACTGGCCCTGGATTCAGGAGGACCTGAGTTCAAATCTGGCCTCAGACCCTTGAAACTTAATAGGTGTGTGACCCTGAACAAGTCACTTAAACCCAATTGCCTCACACACACAAAAAAAATCATAATAATACTTTGTTTTTTGGCAGGGCAGTTGGGGTTAAGTAACTTGCCCAAGGTCACACAGCTGGTAAGTATCAAGTGCCTAAATCCAGATTGGAACTCAGCTTCTCCTGAATTCAAGGCTGGTGCTTAATCCACTGTGCCACCCAGCTGACCCTCATTTTGAACTCTTCAAAGAAGGCTTTTTGGTGTTGAGACACGATCATCTTCCCACTTGAGTCTTCACTTGTAGGCATTTTGACAAACTAATTTGAGTTTGAGTTTTGGTCTTTCCTTTCACCATAGAAGCTGTCAATGGTAAGAGACCTTTTTTGTTTCTTGCTCATGTTCTAGCCTATTTTTAAACTTATAAATTTCAAGTATGCTCCTGAGGTAAAGGGTTCACTGTTGCAAACTTCTTACTGCTCTCCGCTACCCCACTCTCAGCTATGTCAAGTTGCAGCAGTGTTGAGCTGCCCACTGAGCCAACCTGTGCTGTCAGCTTAGCTGAGCAGTGTTGAGCCGCCCTCCCCTTTCACCCAGGTGATACAGACTTTTCCAGGAGTCTTCTAAATTATCTCAAGTAGGAGGATTGTGTCTCTGTCTTTTTGTAGGTTCTGTAGTTCCAGAATCTGTTTAGAGGCTTGATTTAATGTTGTTTTTGAGGGAACCAAAGGAAAGCTCAGGCAACTTGCTGGCTTCTCTCTGCCATCTTGGCTCCATCCGCAGAACTCCTAAAGATTTATGAGGTTGATTCTTGCAACAACAGTGATAGATAACCTTTAAATAGTACCTTATACCTGAATAAGAGTTTTCTTCACAATAGCTTCATGCCTCTTTTATGTGAGATAATTTCCCCCATTCTTCCTCTCTCTGCCATCTGTTCACTTTCTCATTTTTTAAGATTATTTCAACAAAATTTAGTCATATCCATGCTCTCTGTCTATGCAGACTACTTCTAACTACCCTAATAATGATAAAGTTCTCAGGATTTCATTGTATCACCTTAACATAAAGGAATATAAACAGCTTAACCTTATTAAATTGCTCATGATTTCGCTTTCATTTTTATTACCTTTTTTATATTTCTCTTGAATCTTGTGTTTGAATGGTAAATTTTCTATTCAATTCTGGTCTTTTCATCAGGAATGCTTAAAAGTCCTCTACTTCACTAAATATCCATTCCCCCCACTGAAGAATTATATTATTTTTACTGGGTAGATTATTCTTGGTTGTAATGCTGATTCCTTTCCCTTCTGGAAATCCATATTGCAAGCTTTTTATTCTTTTATAGTGGAAACTGTTAAATTTTGTATGGTTCTGATTGAGGCTTCATGGTATTTGAATGGTTTCTTTCTTCCTACTCACATCATTTTCTCTTTGCTCTAGAAGTTCAGCAATTTGGCTATAATATTCCTGGCAGTTTTAATTTTGAAATCTCAGAAAGTGATTGATGGATTCTTTCAGTTTCTATGCTGCCTTTGGATCTTAGATATTGGGTCATTTTTCCTTGATTAATTTCATGAAATATGATGTCTAGGGTTTGGTTTTTTTTAACAAAATGTTAACTTTCAGGTCATTCAATAATTCTTAAATTAGCTTTTTTTTTAATTGGGCAATGGGAGTTAAGTGACTTGCCCAGGGTCACACAGCTAGTAAGTGTTGAGTGTCTGAGCACAGATTTTAACTCGGGTCCTCCTGAATCCAGGGCTGGTGCTTTATCTACTGCACCACCTAGCTGACCCAATTTTTGACTTTAAAAAAAAAATTTTTTTTTTGTTTGTTTGTTTTTGTTTTTGTTTTTTTTAGTGAGGCAATTGGGGCTAAGTGAGTTGCCCAGGGTCATACAGCTAGTAAGTATTAAGTGTCTGAGGTGTCTGAGGCCAGATTTGAACCCAGGTACTCCTGACTCCAGGGCCAGTGATCTATTCACTGTGCCACCTAGCTGCCCCTTTTTTATTGTTTCTTGATGTTTCAAGGAGTCTTTTGCTTATACTTGCCTAATTCTAATTTTTACGTTATTATTTTCTTATGTGAACTTTTGTCCTTTTTTTTCCATTTAAAGAGTTCTTTTCTTCAGTGTCCTTTTGTACCTATTTTTTGTTTTGTTTTGTTTTTGATGAGGCAATTTGGGTTAAGTAACTTGCCCAGGTTCACACAGCTAGTAAGTGTTAAGTGTCTGAGGCCAGATTTGAACTCAGGTCCTCCTGAATCCAGGGTCCGTGCTCTAGCCACTGTGCCACCTAGCTGCCTCCCTTTTGTGCCTATTTTTTAAAAACAATTTGATCAATTCTGTTCTTTCAAGTGTTATTTTCTTCAGTGTTTTAATGCCTCCTTTACCAAGCTATTAATTAATTTTCCATTATTTTCTTGAATTACTCATTTTTTCTAGTTTTTCCTCTGCAACTCTTATCTTTTTGTTTCTCTTCCAGAAATTTTTGCTAAATGTATGTCTTATTTACATTTGTTATTTGAGCCTTTGCTTATAGCTGTTTTCAAGTTGTTATCTTTTTTTTTTTTTTAGTTCGTGTATTGTTCTTTTCTGCCACCCTATCAGCTTTTTGTGGTAAGGTTCTTCTTTTTTTGTTCTCTTATTTTTTCCCAACTATTTCTTCACTTTGAACTTTATGTTAAAGTTGAACTCTGCTCACTCTTGGTTGTGAAGACATTGTCATATGGTTCTGGCTTTTTCACACAACTAGTTATTATTATTATTATTATTATTATTATTATTATTATTATTATTATTATTACTACTACTACTACTACTACTACTACTACTACTACTACTACTACTACTACTACTACTACTATTTGTTTTGGGCTACAAGTTTTCAGTACTTCCAAATTATTGTTATCCCAGGAGAGATGTTGTCATTGCTTCTCACAGCTTGAGCTCTGGTCTTTATCTAGGAAGGGCCCTTGCCACCCTTAAGCTTCATGTGCTAACAGTCCTTTCTGCCCTTGAAGTATGACCACAATGCCTGCTCTTACATCTCCCACTCGGGAACCTGACTCAGAACCTTGGTGTCATAGACCCCTAAGTTGTCTTGGCATGAAAAAAAATGCCTTGCCCCAATTTTTTGTCTGCTATACCACTCTAGAATTTTATTTTGATACATTACTTTAAGGTTACTGGAGAGAAATATTGGGAAAGTTTATCTGAGTAGATGCCTCTACTCCACCATCATCATTAAAAAAATATGACTTTGAGAAACATCAAAAAAAAAAACATGAACCTTTCCATATAGAAATAAAATCAGAAAAAGAAAATTATATAAATGTACCTGATACCTTAATAGATAGAATATTGAACCTGGAGTCAGAAAGATTTGAATTCAAAACATGCCTCAGACAATTATTTAGTTCTGCGACTCTAGAAAAGTCACTTATCCTTTTTTAGACCATTTCTTCAGTTGTAAAATGAAGGTGAAAATCATACCTATCTCCAACCATTGTAAATATCAAATGAGAAAACATGTGTAAAATATTTTGTAAACCTTAAAGCAATATAGAAATGCTAGTGCTTAGTATTGTATCTTGCAAATAATAGATTTTAATAAATGTTATTGTCAGTCAACAAGTATTTATTAATTTTTACTGTCACTGAGAAATAAAAAGGGCAAAATAGTCCTTGCCCTCAAACCACACATGCTAATTGGGGGAAATAACACAAATCTTGGATGATATACAAACATAAATTCAACTCTTTAAAGCATAATATGAAGTCTTAGTTCAATTAGCACACTGTTGGTGGAATTGGACCAAATCCTTATGGAATCCAGAAAACAAACAGGTTGTAGCCATGGAAATATAGTTCTTAGGTTTTCCTAAATGATTAAAAAATATTTGGAATATTTCCCCATTATGTATTCAAAATAAATAAGAGACATCACAGGGACACTGTCATCTCAGCAGCTGGATGAAAATTTCTATATCTTATCGTGCCAACAACCATTACCAGTAATGAAGAGAAAGAATTTCTATGAAAAATTTAATAAAATTCTCCAAAATCAATCACCATGCATTGCATTTTACTATACAATGATGTCAGTGTAAAATGGAGAAAAGGAAAGAACATTAGAAAATGAATAGTTAAATATCACAATTTTCTCATCATCTTAATACTCAGAATAAACCAGTTCAATGCAAAGGTCACAAGAGATGATTCCTTACTTATTCTGTATTTTCTGTGAATGCACTGATGTTATCCTCATAGACAATATAAGAATTAGTATGCTGATTTTTGTAGACTATTTGATACATGAATGACACCTTTATGAAATGTGTTTTTTTTCTATTGGAAAATAGAACTGATCTTGAAGTTAAAATGCCTGTTTTTTAGTTCATATTCTCATACTTATAGCTTTATGACCTTAGACCCATGACATTGGGGAAAATCACTTAACTTCTCTGAACCTCAGTTTTCCCATGTATAAAATGGAAAATAATACTTACTTCTTAGAGTTTTTGTGAGAAAAGTAATTTCTAAATCTGAAAAGACTACAGAATAGTGATCTACACTTATGATCATAAAACTTGAGAAAGTTGTAAATATATGATACCATTGTATCAATCACATTTTATTTCATTGAAAAGGGTAATGATACAACTAATAATAAATAGCTAGCATTTATATAATGATTTATATTTTCAGAAGTGTTTACTATATCTTATTTCATTTGGTGCTCATTATCCTCTTATAAAGTAGGTGCTATTATTGTCTTTATTTTATAAATGAAGAAACCGAGGCTGAAACAGGTTGATTTATCCAGGTTCACACAAAGCTATTAAGAATTAAAGAGGGGCAGCTAGGTGGCACAGTGGATAGAGCACCAACCCTGGAGTCAGGAATACCTGAGTTCAAATCCGGCTTCAGACGCTTGACAATTACTAGCTGTGTGACCCTGGGCAAGTCACTTAACCCCAATTGCCTCACCCCCCCCCACCCAAAAAAAGGATTAAGGGGAGTAGGGGCAGCTAGGTGGCAGTGGATAAAGCACCAGCCCTTGATTCAGGAGGACCTGAGTTCAAATCCGGCCTCAGACACTTGACACTAGCTGTGTGACCCTGGGCAAGTCACTCAATCCCCATTGCCCCACAAACAAACAAACAAAAAAACCTACCAAGAATTAAAAGGAGTAAAAGTTTGTGATGACTCCTAGTCTAACACTATATCCAGTCTTCTGCTCAGCTTCCTTTAAATGAAAATGAGAAATATTTATATTTCAGCACCAGGACCCCAGCCAATTCTGAAAGTGTCTAAAATTTAAAACGCCCTCACTCTCTTTTTCATCAATATCTCAATGCTCTAGCAGGTAAGAGGGGGTGAGAATGAGGAACCCAAAGAGCCTCACAGGAAAATGCTTTTATGTGTCTTGAATATCAATGTCAGTTGATGGGGAAGGAAAGAGAATCGCAAAATATCTCACCATGGACCAACTTCTCCCATACCACTGCTTTCATAAAATGTACATTCCACATCTAGTAGTTCTCTAGGTGACTTTGAAGCTCACCTCAGTGCCCCATATCACTCACTGCTTGATACTTTAGGTCTCAAGTCCCAGTTAGCAGGACGGATCACCTGAAGACCATATCTGCCAAATTGAGAGAGGAAGAGGAGAAGCAGCAGCAGAAGAAGAAGAAGAAGAGGAAAAAGGAGAAATGGAAGAAGTAGAAACAGAAGCAGAATCAGGAGGAGGAGAATAAGAAGAGGAGGAGGGGAAAGAAGAGAAAGAAGAAGAGAATGATTCCACCCCACACACACATCCTTTTAAAAATTTCCAAGTGCAACAGCTCATCCCCTATCTACTTCCTTTTATATTAGCCCTGTGTCTTTTCTATTCTATATTTCTGTCTACTGTTACTTAAAACTTTGGAAAACTACTAGGAAAAGCAGATTTCCTCTTGTGAACCAGGAAGCCATGGCATCAAGTACAATATTTATCAAAAATTGAATTTATTATATAAACTGACATACCTCAGTTTCCTACTCAGCATCTGAGAAAAACATTTCACTTTTGTTTCCATCTTTGACTTTTCTCTCTTCGCTCTTTTACCAAAATTCCACTATCCCATTATTTGACAAGTACTTCCAATTCTTTATGATGATGAAATTTGTTCTAGAACCCATAACCACCACAAGCCCCAAGGACCTAATCTCTGAAGCCTATTTTACCATACTGTGCCTCTCCTCATCAGTAAGTCAATTTACTGATGGTCATTTTACCTATTCTTCCATGCTGGTCACTCATGTTCTTTCCCCACTCATCTGGAGATTTTGTTCTCTTGCAATCTTTGTATTTCTCCTTTGGAATTACATCTGTCCTTTTAACTCCTTGCGCAGGTTAGGCTTTCTTCTGTGCCATCCAAGTTATCAGTTACCTAAATTGTTAATCCTAATGAGAGATATTTCATGTAAGATGTGTTTAAAAGAAAATCAGACAAATATCTAGTCTAAACTGTGGTGACTTTAACGTTGTGATTTTAAGGTCAAGTTGAGGGTATGATGAATTCATGGAACATGGGAGAAGATGAAATTTTATGACACTCCTGGAATTTTATGGTGAAGGTTGTGATTTATCTCACCTGGGAAAAGAGTCAAATATAAGATAAGGAATATCTTATTTATGTATTTTCTATCCCTTATGCCTGGCATAGTCCTAGACACATAGTAGGTACTTTAAAATGCTTGTTGATTGAATGAGAAGACATATTGAGAAGAAAAAAAAACAAATGATGTGAACAACTTTGAATCTAAAATGTATTAAATCAACTAGTTAAAATTTATCAAGATATGAAGAACATTTATTTCACATTTAGGAGAAGTTGAGGCTTGAGCTAGAACTCAAAGCATTTCAGAGATACTAGAACAGATTGAGAATAAGCCCAAGACAGCCAGAGAATTTGAAGATTTCAAGGGGAGAAAAAGGAATTGAGCCCTGCCTTGAGCGAAGAATGACTTGATAAGATGATAAGTGAAAAATAAATGGAAGTAAAACATCTGTACAGTGGACTGCTAAGAGGGTTAAAATGGATGTGCTGAAAATGGCAGCTAGAGGACAGAAGAAATTGAAATAAAAATCAGACAGTTAAGAACTGTAGGGAGCAGATAAGCTCTGAAAATAAGTAAACTTATCAAATACTATCTAAGAGGATTAGAGAAATGAGGGTTAATGGCCTTTTTGAATACCACTAGGGCCAAATAAATAAAAGAACTATTCATGTAATAGAAAGAAAAGATTATAAAAGGACTGAACACCATTTGGTGGTTAAAAACTAAGGAGAATTTTTAAAAAATGCTTTAAATAAAAATAATTCTGTCACAAATATTCAATGATTTTAATTACACATCCTTAAAAAAATACAGTATTTAGTCATTTTGAAGTGATAGAAAATCTGTTAATTGTTTCAGTCCTCCCTTTTCACTTCCCTGGAGGAGGAGAATGATTACTTAGCATGCCTTTTCTGACACTTATGCCTCTGAAACTACTGAGAAAAGAAGGTGCTATGCTCCAGGGAAGAGGAATGATGACCTGTAGAATTTGACAGGAACATAGTGACACAGTAGGGCTAAATAAGGATTTTAAAGCTAGGTGGGAGCCAGATATAGGAGAGTATTAAATCCTAAGGTAATGTCTTATTTAAATGATTGTGGGGACTTAGGCTGGGTCTTCTAAAATATTGCTACTACTATCTTAATGTCTATTTATATAATAATGGCTATTGCAACCATTTGGGGCAGTATTTACTATGAAAGTATATTAAATACTATTAAAGAATTGACTGTGTGGCATTTAACATAAACAGAAACACCCCCAGCAACATTTTATCTCTATAGTATCTATACTGGCCTAAGAGGAGAGCACCAACTGGCAGCATTCTGAGCTTAGAGTGCAAGCCAAGAGTAGTGTTGGCCTTGGGGTCCAAGGCTTTTTCCTCTTTTCATAGAGGTGACTCATTACACACTGATCAAAGCTAATTGGCTAGCATCGTTCAATTCCATTGGTTGACATTACTTGAGGGTGGTCCATAGAAAAATGAGCTCTACCATAATGACATCAGGGACTAATGGGAGATATACTCTCTAAAGGGCAAAATCAAAGTCCAGATAGGTGCAACATAATCTTCTCAATTCACTGAACTAGACACAAAGAGTCTGTCTCCATTTCTATTGTATACCCTTCACGGAATTAAAACTTCCTCCTAAGAATTTGACCTCTCTGGAGTAAGGGGTAGAAAGCCTATCAAAACTGGGTCCCTCCAGGGTCCCCCCAAGAAATGCATTATCAATAATTATTTTCTCACATTAAGAAGTTTATATTTCATCTTAGAGGCAATAGGGACCCACTGAAGAGTTTTAAGCAGGGGAGTAACATGGCTAGGTCTCTGTGTCAGGAAGATTATTCTCAGTAGCTGAAGCAGAAAGACTGGTTCTGAGGAAATTAAAGTATTCCATTTAAGATGGGATGAAGGGGGGGCAGCTAGGTGGCGCAGTGGATAAAGCACCTGCCCTAGAGTCAGGAGTACCTGAGTTCAAATCTGGCCTCAGATACTTAACACTTACTAGCTGTGTGACCCTGGGCAAGTCACTTAACCCCAATTGCCTCATCAAAAAAAAAATATGGGATGAAGGGGGCAGGTAGGTGGTGCAGTGGATAAAGCATTGGTCCTGGATTCAGGAGGACTTGAGTTCAAATCTGACCTCACACACTTCTTACTTACTAGCTGTGTGACCCTGGGCAAGTCATCTAACTCTCAATGCCCTGCCAAAAAAAAAAAAAAAGATGGGATGAAGGCCTAAACTAAAGTTGTGGCAATGTGAGTGCAGAGAAGGAGATGCATGTGAGATGTTCTGGAAGGAGAAAAAACACATCTTAGTCATTGACTGAGTATGGAGGTATCCTCAAGCTTTGCTTTTCACATTTTGTCATGGAACAACAATTGATGCAACAAAATAACCCACTTGTGTATTATGTTAGTAGACACTTCATATTTATTTAATCTTCACCATAAGTCTATGATATAGGTAATTCGTACAACATAACAGCTTGCATTTATATTAAGTGCTCTTTAAATGTTATCTCTTTTAATACTCATGACAACCCTGAGATGTAAATTTTATCATTATCCACATTTTACAAATGGGAAGACTTGAGACAGACATAGGTTAAGTGACTTGTCCAAAGTCACGCAGCTATTAAATGTCTGAAGCTGGATTCGAACTAAATTCTTCTTTATTCCAGATCCCAGTGCTCTCCACTGCACCACATATACCTCTCCCCATTTTACATATGAGGAAATCCATGCTTGGAGAAGCTAAATTGAATCACCTAAGGTCATCTGGCTAGGAAACTGAGGAAGTGGATTTTAATGTAAATCTTTTTAATACGGCAACTACTAGAAACACTATCAATTGGTCTCTTTTTCTGCCTTTTAAGATCACCTCTTCATTGATCACCACTGTGCAGCTATGACTGAAAGTAACCCAATCGCTCTTATAGCTATTACCTGCATCCATTGTCCATTTCTGTATTTTTTTTGTGGGGCAATGAGGGTTAAGTGACTTGCCCAGGGTCACACAGCTAGTAAGTGGAAATGTCTGAGACTGGATTTGAATTCAGGTCCTCCTGAATCCAGGGCTGGTGATTGATTTATCTACTTTGCCACCTAGCTGCCCCTCATTTCTGTATTTTCTTGCCAGATCTGGTGACTGAGGTATATGAATTTTTCTACCTTTAAAACAGCATTTATTAATACATTTATTATTATTGATATTCACATTTAAGGTCATGTGCTTATATACCCTCTGCAGTAGCTAATTTTTTTTTAATTCTTGGGTTGTATTTAAGAGAAAGATATAACCATCTAAAAAAAAGGGTGGCTAATCTCATAATTCCTATCTTTGTCCCTCTGAACATCAGAATTTTGAATTGTTTTGTTGTTGTTTAGTTGATTAGTTGTGTCTGATTGTGACCCTATTTGGGATTTTCTTGGCAAAGATACTGGAGCAGTTTGCCATTGCACAGATGAGGAAACTGAGGCAAACAGACTTTCCCAGGATCACATAGCTGGAAAGTGTCTAAAGCTGGACTGAACTCAGGTTCTCCTGACTCCAGCCCCAGTACTCTATCCACTATGTTACTTAGATACAGCAAGACCAAAAAAAAGTTTAATTCCAGTTCATTTGCTGATATTTAATCTATTATCATGAAATGTCTTCATTATTTTCAGTGTCAGAATAATTTATCTTTAGTATTCATGAACACATGGTTTATAGGCCTTCAACATTCTTTAAATTTTTCTTGAAGTTACTGGGCTGTTTGTATGTGCTTACCAGTGGAAAATAGAAAATAATAGTATGAAATCTCTTCTTGCAAAATTACCAATGACCTGTTAATTGTAAAATCAAATGGCTCTTTCTCTAATCTTTATTCTCTTTCACCTCTCTGAAGCTGCTGACTCTGTTAGCCATCTTCTTCTGGATAATTTGTCTTCTCTTGGTTTTTGTAATGTGTAGTAGTTAAGAAGTATGAAAGACATTTAAGGGATGTGGAAGGGTGGTTCAGCAGAAAGAGACTCTGAAGTCAGAAGACTGGGTATGAACTTTAATCTGAGTTTTCTTATTTGCATGATTTTAGACAAAGCCCTCAATTTCAGAATCCCTGGTTTTCAAATTTGTAAAATGAAGTGGTTGGATTAAATGACCTCTGAAATCTCTTTTAGTCTGAAAAAATGATCTTAAGTATTTAAAGTGCTGAATATCAAAGTTTTAGGCATGTTTCATAGGGGATTCCTTTATTGGTAAGGGTAGAACTAGACTGTTTCTATGATTGATGTATGAGATTCTATGATTCTAAGATATCTTTTATTTATTGACAGCAGGGGTATTCTGGCAATATTTAACACTGCCCCCCCCCAAGAAAAAAGTACCTTCTACATATTGATAATATACTAACAATTAGCATTAGCATTTTGTCCATCAAATGTACACTATTTGTTAATTATACAATTAGTTAAGTTTTGCTTTAGCTTTAGCATTAGATGATTTCTAAGGTGTTCACTGTATTAAACGATCAGCTCTCTCAAGCTTGTATCAGTTGGCTCCAGAACACAGTATAAATGACATTCACAATTTTTATCTTTCAATTAGATCACTATTCTATACTTTAATCAAATATTTGACTTTCTGCTTTCATCAAGTTCTTATTTCTTTTCAGCTCCCTCTTTGAAATGAAGTCTTCTAAATCTTCACAACCTTTAAGCAGACCTATTGCCATTTTACAAATTGGGAAATTCTGCCTCAGCGGTGCTAAGAAATATACTCCAAATCATCCAGCTATTAAATATTGGAACGAGGACTCAGAGTTGACTTTTAGCAATGATTATGCTTTAGAAACGAACTATTGACATAAAGCATTTTAGGGAACAATATTTGGAAATTTGGTAAATGTACAAAAGAGTGTGATTGGAAGACAGTTTCCTTGGTCATTAAAAGAATTCACCAGTCAGTTTATTCACTGATCTATGCATGTAGGGGGAAATGGAAAAATAATATTTATTTTTCTGAAAATGGAAAGAGTGTTCTTGGCAGTGGGTACCTATAAATTTTTATATCAGTCCCAAGAAAATTAATATAACAAATGCTAATAGAAATAGCTAGCGTATGATTGCATTGTAATGAAAATGCATTGCTAATAAATCACTTCACTAACATTTTATGTATTTTAGAGAATTGCAAAGTTGAAGTATTAACATAGAGACAATTAAATATATACAGTACATTTTGATTTTAGTTATTATAAAACCAAATGAATATCATAAAGTCTTGTTGGAAGAATATATTTTCTTTGGGTAAAATAATTGCAAAAAACAAGCCACTCCGCCAAACCCCTAGAAAGAATGAGATATGAGCCCCAAAAGATAAAAGAACAAAAAACAAATCATTTTTAATGAGAAGAGAAAGAAGGGCTTAAGCTATAGGATAATATCACAATAGAAATTGGAGAACAAGAGCACAGAGATACAATTCTGACTCATACTTCAGCAAAGTCCAATGTTTTACTTGCAAAATATATACTTAAAAAGGGGCTGGGGAGGGAGAGAAGACAAATACACAGTTAAAACTAGGTGTTAGATGTCTCAGCTTAAAAAAAAAATCCCTGAAAGAGCTATGGGACTTGGTCTAAACTTCAGGAAATAGTTCCTCCAAGTGGGTGAGCTCGACCTTTGACTTCCTGTCCATCAGAAAGTCACCAATAGACCTTGTCAGGATGTCCCAACTTCCATTCAATTTAATTTGCCCTTCTCTGGTCTCACCCCCTTGAGGTGGAGCCATATTTTGAAGAACTGTGAAGATTTATATTACTTGGAAAGGGGTGGGAGTGGGGACACATAATAAATGTTTGTTGATTGACAAATTTCATTCCCTGAGGAATAGTAGCATTTCATAAAAAGGTTGGTCATGATGGGAGGACAAAAATACATTTTTACTAGTGGCCTGTGGGAGGGATATTTAAGCTTTGAACTTTTCTTGGGGGGGAAAAGAATTGTGGATAAATAAACTAACAAATATTTATTAAGTACCTCCTATGTTCCAGGAACTGGGGTAGGTTTTAGTGTAGAAAGACCTACTTAGCAATGGCCTTGAAACTCAGATTAATGGACTAGTATCATGAGAACTTGCCTAGCCCAGGCTTTCTTGGCCCCAGGAGTCCACTGCACAGAACAAAATGCTTAACAAAGGAAATCTAATCCTATCCTTGAATCTTCTAATTGGCTCAGCCTCCCTACCTCCACTCCTGCATTCCCTGCCCCCCATCACAGTAAAAATAATTCCCTTTCTAGCTCTTGAATATGTGTTTGCTGCCATAAAAGTATAAAGTCTTCCTTAAGAATCAGTTTGTGAGGAGAAAAGAAACCAGGAGCCCAGAAAACCAGGCAACTCCATGTATTAGGCTGGAAAGAAAGATCTCTCAAGTGATCACATATCAAAAAATGCTGCTTGTCTGAAAAGGCAATGATATTCTCTGATGCTAAAAAGGTGAAATTAAAGGTAAATTCAATTCACTAAGTTTTATGAAGTACATTGTGTTAAGCTCTGGGGGGGGCATGGGGAGGGGGAAAATGATTGGTCCTATCCTATCCTCCAGGAACCTGTTAGGGGAAAAAGTGTAGTGTTGAAGTTGTTCAGTCAAGTCTGATTTTTTGTATGCATATAGTTTACACTGTACATGGAGTTTTCTTGGCAAAGATTCTACAATGGTTTGCTATTTGTTTCCCCCCAGTGGATTAGGTAAGCAAACTGAGACCTGGGAAAGACCTTAGCTTAAAAAAGGCCAAGGTCTCCCCACTGTTTCTAGGGCCATCTCCAGTTTTCCTTACCAATGTCTTGTTACTGGACTTTACTATACAATCAAAATCCTAGTATCTATTGTCTCCATTATCTGATTCCTGCCAGAAATTTAAGTAAATTTCTCTCCTCCCCAACACTTGTCCTGTACTAAGGGATTTCAACACACATATCCTCACATCACACTCTCTCAAAATCCTAATCTACTTCCTCAACCTACTCATGTCCTATAAGTTACTTTTCTTTAGAGCTCAGGGTTGTTTTTGTTGTTGTTGTTGTCTTTTGCAGGGCAATGAGGGTTAAGTGACTTTCCCAGGGTCATACAGCTGGTAAATGTCAAGTGTCTGAGGCCAGATTTGAACTCAGGTCCTCCTGAATCTAGGGCTTGTGCTTTATCCACTGCACCACCTAGCTTCCCTCCATAACTTACTTTTCTACCCCACCTCAACCATGCACAAAGATGTCCATACACTTGATTTCGCCTATACCCACAAATGCACAGCTTCCAATAATTGTTTTAAATGCTTTTAACAAAATGCTAACATAAAAATTTGGGCATATGCTTTACAAATATTATTCCTTTTGATTCTTACAACAACCTTTTGATGGAGGTGCTATTATTATCCCCATTTTACAGTTAAGGAAACTGAGCCATAAAATGGCTAAGTGACTTACTCAGGGCTTCTTCACAAGCCGTACTATCTGCCGCTGTAGTCAAATTCAGATCTCCCTGATACAGGGCCCAGTGCTCTATTTGCTGTGACACCAGCTACTCTGTTATTGAAAAATGTAACATCAGAATAAAAAGTTCTCATCCTGTTCCCCATTTCATTTTTTATATAGTGGTATTCCATTTTATAGATTAAAAAAATTGGAACCAGAGATATTACATGCCATTACATAAAGATTCAGATACATCTCCTTTGCCTTGAAATCCAAGTGTTGTTTTCTACTAGACCATATTGTTTTGACTAATTGGGTTTCTTTTACATTTGTTAACCCAAATATATAACTAGTCTTCCATGTGCGCCATTCATTGGTTAGATTGTAAGCTTCTTGAAAGCAAGCCCATTATGTTTGCATTCCAAATATCTAGCTCTGTGTTTGTGATGCAATATACACTTACTAAGGTTTTTAGGTACTTTTAAATTGACTGTGAAAAAGAAAAGATGATCTTTAAGGTCTCTTCCAACTCTTATGTCTTATGATCTATTGGCAAAAAGGTGTCTGGGAATTCAGTAAGTCCTAGATTTTCTAGCAAGTTCTAGTCAAAGGGAAATTACAGTCACCCTATCCTTTGACATTGATTTGACGAAGGGGAAGGAATGACTTCTGGAAACCTTTATATGTGAGCAAATGTGAGCAGTCACTGGGATTTCTAGGGTTTTTCTTTCTACTGTATTGCTAGCTGATTATGGGACTCTGTAATACTACTTAGCCTCTCTATGCTTTTGGTTTATTAACTGAGAGGGTTTGATTCTGGGGGTTGTAATCATTTTGGGGTCATGAGCTTCTTTGGCAGTTAATTAAAACCTATGGACCCCTTCTCAGAATGTTTTTAAATGTACATGTAAAATAAAATACTTAGTAGTTCAAAGGAAGCTAATTATATTGGAATAGAGCTATCTTTCTTTTTCTTTTAAGTTTACAGACATCAGGTTAAGTACCCTTGGTAGTCGATCCAAAGTTTCATATTGTTGTGGTGGTGGGTTTTTTGTTTTTGTTTTTGTTTTGTTTTGTTTTGACTCCAGTTTGCAATCAGAGTGCCATCTGGTGGCCATTCTGGACCATAAGGATGTGATCATTCCTAAGTGGCAAGCCCCAAGTTAACATATCATAGCTTTTCTTGTTTTGGAAAAACAAATGCTGTGGGAGTTATCCCCTTCTTTTTGCCATATTCTTACCTTTAGCACACAAACAGTTGAGTTTAGAGCCATTAGGATCCAGTACAAAGGAATGATATGAGAAACATTTGAACCAATCCCAGTTTTTTGGTTTTTTTTACTTTGTCAGCAGCTCTCCATTTGATGGTTTTAGAAGTGGCATGTCAGCCACTGGAAATTGACATGCTGTGAAAATGAGCAGAAAGCTCTATCTGTAAACCATCTCAGAAATCACAGTACACAATTTCTTAAATGTTGAACCACAAACCTTTGCCCTTTTCAAGATGGTTAAATTCTAAAGGGTTAGTCTGACTGAGAGAAAGAGCAGGTTCATGAAAGTTGGTCCAAATTATAAAAGATTTGAAAAGCAGAGCAAAATACAGATGCCCTAGCTCCATGCTTAATCATGTATTCAGTGAGTATTGGAGCTGCAAGGGATCTCAGAAATCTTCTATCCCCAATTCTCTCAGCTTATAGACAAGCAAACCAAGGTGCAGAGAGGATAAATGCTTTGCTCAAATTTGATGGTTAGGGCAGGGCTACATCTGTCTAGAATCTGAATGGCCTATTTGTTCAAAGCTCTTTTTAATCATGCAATGCCACAAGCTCAAAACTTTAGAACTGAACCTATCTCAAAGGTCCTTTGGTCAAGTCCACTAATTTTACAGATGAAAAAACAGAGACCCAGACAGTTTAAGGACTTTCCAAAGGTCACACAAATAGTAATTAGTAGAGTTGATTTGAGGGGTCATTAGGTAGTACAATGGGAAGAGCACAGAGCTTTGGAATCAGAAAGACCCATCTTCCTGAGTTCAAATCTGGTCTCAGACATGTAATAGTTGTGTGACCCTGGATAAGCCACTTGACCTTGCTTGCCTCAGTTCCTCTTCTGTAAAAATGAGATGGAGAGGAAATGGCAAACCATTCTAGTATCTTTGCCAAGAATACCCCAAATGGGATCATGAAGAGTCAGATATGCCTGGAAAATGACTGAGAAACAAAAAGAGCTGATTTGAACTGAGGTTCTCTTTTGCTTATTGGACATCATCATATTGGCAGCTACTTCCTTTGGTGGTACAATCAATAGAGAACTTGACTTCTGCCTCAGTAACTTATTTACTGTGTGACCTTGAGCTAGTCACTGAACCTCTTTCTGTCTCATTTTCCTCATCTATAAAGTGAGGATAATAATAGCACCCACTTACTGGGGTTGTTGGGTGAATAAAATGAAATAAAATTTGTAAAGAGCTTTTGTAATATTAAGATACTATGTAATTATCAGCTATGATTGATATTATTAGCTATTCTTACCTAAGAGACCTAAGTTTCAGTCTTTTAAGACTATCTGTAAAATAACTTTATATCTATTTGGAGCTAGCATTAATTAAACTAAGACAACAAAGACAATATATTTCCTACCTACCAGATGTATTTGCCTTTATAATTTTTGGCAAAATTATTAAATTATGTAAAGTATTAAATTATATTACATACTTATACAAACTATGCAGATTATATGAAATTATGTAAATTATTAATTTTAAATTTTATGTAAATTATTAATTTTAAAGAAAAACATATGCCTTTAAAAAAGAGAACTCTTAGAGATGGCTCCACTTTGCCCCAAAGAAAATAATAAATAACATTGGGAATATAAGACACTGTAGAAAGTTAATGAGAGAGAATGCTGGTGAGAGAATTTTTCTTGTCATCTCCCTTAGAACCAAACTTAACAGGCAACGAAAATCATTAAAGTTGGCTTTTAAAGTACTGGCATTATGTTTCTGTGTCATTTCCTGCATATGTATGTCTTGAGAGTTAGAAGCAATGGAGGTCATAGAATTATAGAAATGGGATTTTAGAGATCACTTACCTCAAACTCTTCATTTTACAGATGAAGAAAAATTAAAATAAAAACTAAGACCCCCCTGCAGGTAAAGTCATGTCCCTCAGGCTACATTGTTAGTTAATGAATTAGAATTTAGAACTTATGAATCTAGGACTCTGCACATACCTTTTCAAAGAGAAAAGGAACAACATGTATGTAGTAGTTCTTTGTTATCTTCTTGCTAAGGTTTCAGGATCACAGGATCATTGATAGGAGTTGAAAGGGACCTTAGAGATGATCTAGATTGAACCCCATCATTTTAGTATGTGACATAATTGAGGATCAGACATGTGAAGTGCTTTGTTCAAGGTCTTATAGGTCATAAATGGTACAGCTAGGATTGGAACTCAGTTCCTGTGATTGTTCTTTATATTATAGCAAGGTAACCCTTAACTGTTGTTTTTTTTTTAATTATTCTGTAATGAGCTAAATGGGGTAGATAGCTTGCCCAATGGTTAGAGCACTATGTTTAGCATCAAAAAGTCTCATCTTCATGAGTTCAAATCTAACCTCAGACACTTACTTGCTGTGGGACCCTGGGCAAGTCGCTTAATCCTGTTTGCCTCAGTTTCCTCATATGTAAAATGAGCTGAAGAAGGAAATGGCAAAACACTCCAGTACTTCTGCCAAAAACAAACAAAAGAACAAAACCCAAATGAGGTCATGAAAAGTTGGATAGGACTGAAACAACTGATCAACCTCAACAATGGGTTAAATAAATAGAAAACCAGATATCTCAAACCCCCAATTAAAAGAAAAATCTTATCTATGAGTCTCTAAAACCCTGTTTAGAGAAGAATGGCTTCAGAAACCAAGACGCTTCCTGCTGACTGATAAGGAAAAAATTCTTCTTCCCTGGCTACTGAGTAATCACCTAGGGAATACAAGATTAATCTGTAACATCAGGCCCCATGGTTCTCAGTGACCTCCATTGTGTTTGATTAAAATGGAGAACAGGTGTGTGCATTTATCCCCTTATGCTCTATTGCTTACAATGTCTCAGTATCCCCTCCTTGATTAAATTATCAGATAACATTTTAAAGGAAGTATGGGGGAGTCATACCAATTATTTTAAGACCACCTTAAGTTCTTCTACCCACTAGTTTTAGAGACTTTGGTGTAATAACATAAAGAAACTATAAAGGAGGTTTTATCAATGACCTTGTGGTTTTGACACAAAAGTTCTGCCCATTATGCTATCAACAACACTCATAAAAGTTTAGTGTGTATTTTACCATGGACAGGACACTGGAGTTCAGAAAGTCTATTAGGTTTTCCTCTTACTGGGATGACATTTACTCACAAAACAATTCCACAGACGTCTTTTCAGTGACATTTTAAGGTTAAAGCTGTTAAAAAAATAAACTGAAGACTTGGGGAGGGGGAGTGATTCACTTATCAACTTCTCCACACTGATACTTTTTATGGCTTGGTAGATGTTCTTCCTTACATAGTTTTTTTTTTTTTTCCCACCATGAACTTCCCCTCAGAACAAATCCTTCCATCCTGCCTTTGCTAGCTGTTGGAGTTAACTGCTGTACAGCTGGAGATCATGGGGGCCAAGTCATGGCTGACACACCTCTGGCATAACAAACCTCTCAAAAGGCAGGAGGTTGAGCCAAAGCGACTGTTCACTATTGCCTCCTGTAGACTGCCTCCTGGAATTCCTTATGCTTAGTTCTCCCTGATAAAGTCAGACTGAAAAATCATACTCTGACTGGATTGTAGCATTCTTTCTTTTGATCAGCTCCTCTTTTTTATTTCAGAGTTTCTTCACCTAGGGTCCACAGAATGGATAGATGTCAATGGCATCCATAAACTTTGTTGAGAAAAAAATCTTTATTTTCAACATCCTTTAATTAAAATTCAGCATTTGCTTCAATGATGAATGTAGACAATGGAAGATGATTCTGAGCAGACCACACACTTCACCTGATGGTCAGAAGTGTTCTTGATTCAAAAAAAGATTAAGAAACCCTGTTTAAAATTTTGTTTTCTGATTTCTCACCTGATTTAAGAGCTCTACTTAAGATTTGCTACATCTAGAGGAAGCAACAGTGACTGGATATTTGCCTCTTCCATCTCCATATTGCCAGACTTCTATCTCCTTTGCTTCCTTAAAACTTCATAGCAAATGGTGGTCAAAAAGGAAAATGGGCAGCCATCTTGAACAAAAAGTGAAGAAGGGGAATATGACAACACATTTATGAAATTCTCTCTGACCATGCTCAGCAGTGGTCCCCAAAAAAGCCCGAATCACTAGTTGATGCTGGTAGTAGATTTTTTTATGTCAGATGGACAAAACTTTGTAACTTAGAGAAGATATCTGGAACAATGGTAGGGGGAAAGGTTCTAGAAGTGGAGGCTGGAGTGACCTGCATTCGAATACTGCCTCTAATCCTGGTGCCTGTTAGTAAATTACATAGCTGTGCATCTTATGAGGCAATATGGTACTGTGGAAAAGACTGGAACCATAAAACTGGTGTTAGTACACTTGCCTTACAACTTCCAGATTTGGGACAACTCATTGAACCTGAGACAGCTAGTGGCATAGTGGATAGAGATCTGGATTGGAGTCAGGAGGACATGATTTTAATTCTGCCTCAGGTACTCATTAGCTGTGTAATACTGGTCAAGTTATTTAACTACCTCCTGGGGTTGTAGTGACAGTCAAGTGTGGAAATGTATGTGAAGTGCTTTACAGACTATAAAGTATGCTAGATGATGATAATGATGATGATGATTGGGTCTTTTGGGGCCCCAGTGTCATCATCTAGAAAATGATGGAGTCAGATTAGATGGATTCTAAATTCCCTTTCAGATTTAAATCTGTAAATCTAAACCTATTATCTCATAAATAACTCAACCGTCCTGATCCCTCAGTCTCTTCCTGTGTAAAATAGGGTAATAATAACTGAAGAACATACTACCCCCTTAAAAATTGTAAGAATCAAATATTCTTCAACACATCTATTAATCCATGATTTCCTTTGGTTACTGTTCATTGGTGTAGATCATAAGACATTCACGCCTTTGATCCTGCATCACTCCTGGATGTGCTCTTTTATACATACTCCTCAAATGATCTACTACATACAAGAGGAACTTTCTAGGTATTTTGCATTGCTTAGATACACTGAAGAATTTAAGCAATCTATTGTTTTTTGGTCTTTATATTTGAGCATTCTTTATTATTGTATCAGCTCTATGCAACCTGGATTATTTCTTTAATGTCACTCTTTGCAAGTAGACCATTGTTTAAAACATGCTACATTTTGCTTACAAACACTCTTTTTCTCTCCATTACTTTTCAGATACCTCCAGCTTTGATCCTGTGGAAATTTTCCTGGTTCATATATATATATATATATATATATATATATATATATATATATATATATATATATATATATATATATATATGTAGGAGGCAACTAGGTTGCTCAGTGGATAGAGCACTGGACCTAGAGACAGAAAGACTTCAGTTCATATCCAGCCTCAGTCACTTACTACCTGTGTGACCATAAGCAAGCCATTAACTTCTATTTGCCTTAATCCACTAAAGAAGGACATGACAAACAGCTCCTGTATCTTTGCCAAGAAAATCCCATGGACAATATTGACATGGCCCATGGAGTCACAAAGAGTTGAACACAACTGAATGACTGAATAGCAACAGGTGTAAGTAGGTAAATCTCTGACAGTGGAGATACTATGTCCCTTTAGAAAGTATAATCCCCAAAATTCTATGTAAGCATGGAACAAGGGCTGATGTCACCTCAGATGTCATACAGAAAGCTCTAGTAAGAAGTATGGATGTTGAATGAGATAGAAGAGGCAGAAATAGAAAAAGGAAATAGGAATGGAAGAAGTCTCCTTTGGTACCATGCTCCAATTTGTGTGTCGTTGAAGAACTTTAAGATTTTTCTTCCCCTCCTGCAATGTGAAGCTTGACACTGATGCCACATTACCATTGGAAGCCCAGGGAGTTTTCTTTATTCCTGTTCATTTTGGATGCTATACTCTATGGTTTCATTCTCTGCCATTCCATCTATTTAGCTTCCATTCTGAAAATCATGACTGCAATGACCAGGGGATCTGGAAGACTTATCTCTTCAGGAGAAGATGATGGTGATAGACATTGAGACAAATCCATTTACAGGGTACTTAGGGAAAGTTGTTAAACCACTGTTAGTTGGGTCCTTATACTGAGGACTGGGCTATTTTCATAAGCACAGGTTAGTGCCGGGTTTGTGCTGGATTATGGGGCCTATACTTGCATCCTTTTATATTGGAGTTTAAGGTAACAAGGTGGCACAATGAATGGAATACCAGACCTGGATCAAGAAGACATGATAGTTATTAGCTGTGTGATCCTAGGCAAGTCATTTAACCCAATTTACCTTAGTTTCCTAGTCTATAAAATGAACTGGAGAAGGAAATGGCAATCACTCCAGTGTCTTTGCCAAGAAAACCCCAAATAGGGTCACAAGGAGTTGGACACAATTGAAACAAATGAAGAGAAATATTGGAGTTTAGGAATTGAATTGCTTTGGGAAATAGGAGTTGGGAGTACTTTCTATCATGGCAATTTACCCGTTTATTTACTTCACTTTTGTATTTTAGTTATTTAAAAAAATTATATAATGTACTTTATCTGATTAATATTGGCTGGTCAAGGGAAAGAGAAGAAATCTCAGGGCTCTGGACATTCAAATGGCTATGAAGCCAAATACATTTTTTTCCCCTTGGGGGCAATGAGAGTTAAGTGACTTGCCCAGGTTCACATAGTTAGTAAATGTCAAGTGTTTGAGGATGGATTTGAACTCAGGTACTCCTGAATCCAGGGCCGGTGCTCTATCCACTGCACCACCTAGCTGTCCCTGATCCCAAATACTTTTACAAATTTCTGGAAGTAACGGAAAAGATCAATCAGCAATTGAGAAAAGAGCAGAGTAGCAGGAAATAGAGCCAAACTCCCTTGCCACCCCCATTTCTCCCACACAGATTTAGGAAATATACCAGACTGAGTCTTACTTGGGAAATCCAAGAAAAAAATCACAGTACACTATTTTTATACCTCAGGTAGGCACAGGGAAACAGAGAAGTCTGTATACACTGGGGATGGATATAGCTAGGAATATCCACTTGGAAAATTTCAGCACAGGAAAAGACTATGTAGCAGGGCAAGAAATCCAATATCTAACACAAAGAAGCCTGACCTTATGCAGGGTATATAAACAGGTGCCAACTGGCAGCCCTGGCGCTACCCATTTCTGTACTAGAGATCCAAAGAAGACTGAGGAAGTGACTTGCACCTTGGGGTAGGTGAGATGAGGTCACATTCTAGACTTTGCATTGATCCAGGAGTAAATTCAGAAGTAAGCAGCCACTATGTGTCTCTGGCACCAAGAGCATAGTAGAATCTTAGTACCAGCCTCTAGCTAAGTATAAGCCTACTAGAGAATACTCTGTTACACTAAAACCTGCTATTTTTTTCTTTCACTTTGAATGACTCTTTTACCCATGCACAATTTTGCAATATGATCCATTGGTTATTTGGAAAATATTGGTTCTCTGAGTTATGTAGATCCTCTAAAAGTTGACATATTTTATTGCATAATATAAAAAAAATGCTTTTGTTAATATTCCCAGATCTCATCAGAAAAGTCTTTATGTATTGGGAAGCTGTCAGGTTCACAGTGTAGATACAAGTTTTCCAAAATTCTAATTTTCACTCAAAAACTCACATTTTATCACTGACAACAAAAACTGTCAGTTGTTTTCCTTGAAGGAAAAGGCTCATTTATTCATTTTTAAGGAAATGTCTGCCAAATACCCATCTGAATAAGCATAGTTTGACTGTCAATTATTCTTTCAAGAAAAGATACTATTCCATGAAATAGAAGCAGTAATTTCACCTTACACCTTAAACAATTGCACTTCCATTTCCTTGAGACAACCATCATACTTCAAAAGAGTTTTATGTTTATTTCTCATTTTATCATATAGAATATTAAGAAGACATACTTTAGGATCGAGAGTTCATTTTTATTGCTTTATTGAAGACATTCTTTTTTTTCTTTCTTTTTAAAAAATAATAGGGGCGGAGCCAAGATGGCAGAGTAAAGACATTAAATTCACAGAGCTCCTGACACAATTACCCCCCAAACATCAATAAAACAACCCCTGGAGCAGCAAAACCCACAAAAAAGATAAGCTGAGATTATTTTCCAGCCAAAAACAGATTAGAAGGGGCCATGATGGGTTGCTATTAGAGTCCAACACAGTCCAACACAGTCCCCAGACAGGCTGCACCAGAAAAAACTTACCCATGAGCCCCTGAATCAGTTGCAGCACCAGCATCTTCTGGAACAAAGCTTATGGTCAGGTGAGAGGGCTGAAAGCCTGGCTGGGGGTAAAGTGTCGGGGTGTCTGCAGGACCTAAGGAGGGATTCAGCTATTATACCCCAGTGGAAACCAAGAAGAAATCTTGAGCAGCAGGAGGCCAACGTGTTGGAGGGGCACAGGCTTGTGGAAATGTAAGAACCACAGCATAAAAAGTTTTGCTGGCTGGTTAATTAGCAAGTTGGCTTGAGGTTATCTTCAGACCAGAGAACAGTCCAGGCAAGAGAAAAACCCATGTTTTCTCAAACCAAGACACCTGGGACCCTCTGAAGCTTTGGACAGTATACCTTGGATATAGAGCCCCACTGTAAGAAGAAGTTAAAAGTCAAGTAAAAGAAGGCAAGATGAGCATGCAAAGAAAGTTGTGAACAATAGAACGTTTCTTTAGCACCAAGAAAGATTGAGGTTCATCCTCAGAAGAGGATAATAACCTTAGGGCTCCTATATCCAAAGCTTCCAAGAAAAATATGAATTGGTCTCAGGCCATGGAAGTTCTCAAAAGGGACTTTGAAGAAAAAGTAGGAGAGATAGAAAGATTTAGAGAGGTGGAGGAAAGAATGGAAAGAGAAATGAGAGCTATTCAGGAGAGTCATGAGAAAAAAAGTCAACAGCTTGAAAAGCCAAGTAGAAAAGGAGATACAAAAGCTCTCAGAAGAAAATAATTGGGGCAGCTAGATGGCACAGTGGTTAAAGCACCGGCCCTGGATTCAGGAGTACCTGGGTTCAAATCCGGCCTCAGACACTTAACACTTACTAGCTGTGTGACCATGGGCAAGTCACTTAACCCCCATTGCCTAAAAAAAAAAAAGGAAAAAAAAAAAGAAAATAATTGCTTAAGAATTAGGATTGAACTAATGGAAGCTAGTAACTTTATGAGAAACCATGACACAGTAAAGCAAACCCAAATGAATAAAGAAAATAGAGGACAATAAAAATGATAATAATTTTTATTTAAACTTTTGAGTTCAAAATTTTATCGCTTCTTCCTTCTTCCCTTCTTTCCACCCTCCCAGAGGTGGTAAGCAATCACGTATAGGTTGCACTTGTGCAATTATGTAAAATATTACCATATTAGTAATTTTGTATAAGGAAATGGATAAAAGAAAAAATGGAAGAAAGTGAAATATATAATGCTTCAGTATGTGTTCAGTCAATAATCACTTCTTTCTTTGGAGATGTATAGTATGCTTTATCATTAGTCCTTTGGGATTGTCTTGTATAATTTTATTGCTGTGAATTGTTGTCATTATTGAAGACATTCTTACAGAAAACTAGCTAGTTTTCCTTAAGAATGTATGTATGTATGTACATATGCACACATATACATACATGTATATATCTAATATATGATTAATTACATAGAAGTGAAAAATACAATGATGAATTGTAGTTTAGTGCCAGTGACTTGAGTACCACTAAAGCAAGTGCAGTTTTTCTCCTGATTAATTTTATACTATCAGTGTAAATGTAAAGAAGAGAAAGTATGAGAATTAAAAAAAATTATCCCACACTTTTGACATTTTAATATCACATGTGTTACCAAGCTTTTACATAAAAGAAAATCTTCTCAAAAATTAGTTGGTGTTTATACTGCATTGATATAAACAAAACAATAATTCCAGAACATCTTTAGTCATCCATTTTAAGCCAAAAGTTCAGTCTTCAAACTAGTTAGGATTACAGTCTTCATGTTGTCAGATAAACATTTAAATAACAAGTCATCTAGTCTCTGGAAGAATACACTATATTCATGAGGGAATAGAAAGTGAAAAAGGCAAGTAATTTCTTAGTTTTATGAAAATAGTTTTGACCTTTTCAACCCCCTAAAAGGGTCTCAGGGACCTCCAGAAATGTCTGGATAACAATCAAAGAATCGCTTTCCTATTTCACCAAGTTTTCTTCAATGTATTTTGTCATTAGCACAAAAATAATTCATATATTTTCCTTCAACAAAGCATATTAATTGGATGTCACCAAGGTGAAATAGTACATAGAGTGCTGAGCCTGCCTCAGACACTTACTAACTGTGTGATATGAGCTGAATTATTTAACTCCTCTCAACCTCAGTTACCTAATCTATAAAATGAGAATAATAATAGTACTTACATCCTAGGGTTGTTGTGAGGATCAATTTGTGTAACACTCAAAGGACTTGGCAAACTTAAAGGGTGTCCTCCTCCTCTTCTTTCCTCCTCCTCTTTCCTCCTCCGCTTTCCTCCTTCTCCTTCCTCCTCCTCCAATTCTTATCACAGTGTCTGGCACTGTGGGTACATAATAAAAGCTTGTTAATTTAATTTTAAAATATTATTATTATTAGAGACAACATAAATGCACAAATTATACTTCAGAAAATAAAGAAAATAACAAAAATAATGATTGTAACTAATCATGCAACCATATATTAAGCACTTTTTTTAAAAAATTGCTTAGCTTTTAAAAGAAAGGAAGCTTGTTTGCTTTCATGAAAGAGTGACAAGTTATCCAGTATATTTAATCTGTCGTTTCTTTTGGTTTAATGGTGTCTTCATTTATAGAGTTGTAGTAAATGCTAAGATTTTTTGTCTAGCTATAATTTCTTTACTTTATTATTTCATACAAATAATCACATTATGGGGGAAGGGATGCTTCTTATTTATCATTCTTTACATTAAAATAATATTTTTAATTAATATAGGATAATATATTCACACATTCACCAAAACAGAAGGTCCAGTTTGTTTATATCTTTTTGCCTTCACAAATAGTGCTTTTTACAACAAATTTTGTACAGACAGATCTTTTTTTTTTTTTTTTCTGCCAGTGGTTCAACGGTTTCTTTTTGGTTTAAAACCAGGAGTGGTACAAAGGTCAAAGGTTATGTGTATTTTTTGAGCATTTCTTGTATAATTCCACATTGTTTCAAAATAGTTGGACAAATTTATAGCTCTAGTTAGAGTGAATCAGAAGTCTTGTTTTTCCACTTTCCAGACAAAATAAATATTTTTATCTTTTCTAAACTTTACCAATTTCATAGGTACAAGGTCATAAACCTATTTGGTTTAACTTGAGATTCTTTGATTAGTAACAATTTTGAGAATGTTTAAGATTATTGTTGATGGCTTACTTGTTTCAAAAACTATTATCTTTTAATCACTTCTCCATTGGAGAATGGCTCTTAGTTTTGGAGATTTGTGCAAATTTCCTTTGGATTTAAGATGTCAGACATTTGTTAAAAATATTCAGTATATGGGGCAACCAGGTGGCACAGTGGATAAAGCACTGGCCCTAGATTCAGGAGAACTTGAATTAAAATCCGGCCTCAGATACTTGACACTTACTAGCTGTGCGACCCTGGGAAAGACACTTAACCCTCCTTGCCCCTCAAAAAAACAAATCAGTGTAAAAAAACCTTATTCTATTTGTATTGATTTTATTTGGATAACCAACTTTTAAAATTTTCTCTTTTGTAATTTCCTCTATTTCATATTTGGTTAAAAATTAATCTGCTATTCATATTTGTGAAAAGTGAAAGCATCAATTGTTCTCTTTTTTATGGTGTGGCTTTTAATTTTAGGTCACTTTTAAATTTGGAATTTATCATGCTATAACAAATAACATTCTAGACCGAACCTTTATTCCTCTAGAAAGTTATTCAGTTTTCCCAGAAATTCTTATTAAGTAAAGATTTTTTTCTTCTGTAATACAATTTATTCTCAGGTTTATTGGAGACTAAACTTCTATCTTGGTTTTCTCTAAGTGTTAGCTACTTAATTTATTCTAGTTGCCCATGCTTTTGATTTTTTTATCTGGTTCCAGATAATTTTCATTATTACTGCTTTATAATAAAATTGAGATTAGAGATGATAGATCTTTCTTATTTTTTCATTATTTCCTTTGATATTCTTGACTTTTAATTTTTTTGTATGAATTTGTTTATTGTCTAAATATGTAAGGTGTTCGTGTGGCAAATTGATTGCTTTAGCATTAACTCTATATTAACTTGAGTGACAAGAAAAACAAATGACATTTATATAGTGTTTTCTTAAAGTTTGCAAAGTAAATATTATTTTTCCTATGTTGACTTAGTTCAGTGTGAAAGATTTAATATATTTCTCCTTGGTTAGGCCTAATCTTATTTCTAACAAAGGTATTTTCTAATTGTTTTTAAACTGTTCCTGTATGTCTTAGTATATTTACTCTCCACATTTAGTACAGTATATTTAAATCAATTTTCATTATTTTATTTCGTTAAGTGCTGATGATTTTTATGGATTTATTGTACATCATTGTGCTTTGATGAAACTATTATCTTTTTTTATTTTATTTTTTTTAGTGAGGCAATTGGGGTTAAGTGACTTGCCCACGGTCACACAGCTAGTAAGTGTTAAGTGTCTGAAGCCAGATTTGAACTCAGGTACTCCTGACTCCAGGGTCGGTGCTCCATCCACTGCACTATGTGAAATAAAAATTATAATAGTAGGTCTCATTGCTTCAGTCCTAATCTCACTGGAAAAAAACTTCTAATGTTTTACATAAAATAGCATTACCTCTTGGTTTTAGAGAATTTTTTTTCTCATAATATGGAAAGGTCCTTTCATTCCTATGATACCTAATTTTAGTTTTGAGGAGTATTTTTAAATTTAAGTGCAATATTTTATCAAGGCCTTCGTATCTAATAATCCAATTCTGAAGTTTTTGTTATTAGTGTGAGCATGCCTTTAATCTTATAATAATCCTTCTCCCACTATGTTTCATCCCTTTTAAATCTATTCTTTACTCTTATTCTGGGCTCCAATTTCCTGCCTCTCAGTATTCTCTCAGACACATTGCCTCAACCCTGAATTAATTTTTCTCCTTTCTCAGTTTTATCCCCAAGAGTAATCAATTTGATTTCACTCTCTCCTCTACTCCTTAATCCTCTACCCCTTTTGTTCTATTACCACTCATTCTTTGCCAAGCTCTTGCTTTGAATTCCCAATGTCTACCCTACTATGTTCTAGAGAAGGGAGAGAGACAGAGAGACAGAGAAAGACAGAGAGACAGAAAGACAGAGAAAGAGTCATATAACTATATTTACTGGGCAAACTATGTTATCTAATATCCTATTATCAGCTGGACCCACACTGTAGCAAGGAAGTTCTCTTAGTTATGTCCCTATTTCACTTCCCTTAGAAGCTATTACAAATCTCTTTTTTACTCCATCCTTTTTTTCATGATCTCTCCCCTAAGAATTTTGCCTCATACTTTACTGAAAAAATTGAGGCCATTAGTGGTGAGACCTCTTCTCTCTCTTTTTTTTTTAAGATTAAAAAATCTCTTCACATCATCCACTACTATGTCCTCCTTTCCTCATCTCCAATAGTGGTGCAGCCTTTCTCTTTACCAAGGTTAACTCCTCCACAAATGTCCTTGATCCCCTTCTCTTTATTCCATTTTATGCACATTTGCAGTATGTCTACTTCAATAGTTATGACCATCTGTACTGAAGCATTTTTAGCTTGTGGGATATTGACAGGGGTGTGATGGTAAATTTTTAACAACCAGGTCTCTGGGGGAGAGGCAGAGGGGTGGGCAAGTATTTTGGACACACTTTTAAGTTTAATCTGCAAGGTTAACATTTTCTCCATCACTTGCCTTTGCCTGGACAATTAAGGGGAAGAAAACAGTAAACCAAGTCCTGATTTGTAGCATTTGAGGATTTCAGAGCTATAAATGCTCACACTGAAAATTTAACAATTGGCTCTGGTTTGGCAGTTTGAACTGTCTCTAGCACTTCCTTGGATATTATTATTTCTGATTAATTCTATTATATTTTTTCTTCTCATGATACCAGAGCATTAATGAGTGCCACTCATTCTATTCTCCTCCATGTTAAACAAAATCCTGATATTTCAAGTAATGCTAGCCTAGATGACAGTGCTGCCCCACCTATTTATTACATTCAAAGGAAGAGTTCTATCATGTAGACTAGCATACCATAACCCAATAAGTGATATTGCCATAGCCCAATTGACAATCGTTTCATGGTTCTTTCCTGGCTTAAAGTGCTTAGTACAGTGACAGAAACATAGTAGGGTAGATGGTATATAAATGCTTTTTCCCTTCATTCCTTCCCCCCTCCTTATAGATCTTCACAGCTACTATAATAATCTAAGGGCACACAATGCCAAGTCCCTACTATCCATCACTTGGACTGGCATTCCTTACATACTGCTTTGATACTGTGGAAATTGTGCTGGTCCATATATATATATATATATATATATATATATATATATATATATATATATATATATATATGAGGAAGCTAGGTAGCTCAGTAAATAGAACATTGGGCTTGGAGTCAGGAAGACTTGAGTTCAAATCAAACCTCAGACACTTACTAGCTCTGTAACCCTAAGCAAGCCACTTAACTTCTGTTTGCCTCAGTCCATTAGAGAAGGAAATGGCAAACCACTCCTATATCCTCATCCAGAAAAACACCTGGGGGCAGCTAGGGGGCGCAGTGGATAGAGCACTGGCCCTGGAGTCAGGAGGACCTGAGTTCAAATCCAGCCTCAGACACTTAACACTTACTAGTTGTGAGACCCTAGGGAAGTCACTTAACCCCAACTGCCTCACCAAAAAAAAAAAAAAAAGAAAGAAAGAAAGAAAGACTCATGGACAATATTGGAGGCCTTTGATTTTTCCCTACCACTACATGGAGAATGGGTTGACTTTGAGAGTTATTATTGTTATTACTATTATGAATAATAAAGTTATTATCTATTTTACCACATACTATTAGTATTAATCCTTCATATTATTTTGATATGGTTTAATTTAAAAATGCATAAGCACAAATGTGAAGCTTATTAGTCAGTACAATGAGGAGCAAGTTCAGGTACAGACAGGGTCTGAACAGAGGTTGGGGACAGAAGAATAAATAGATGCTTTATTTTCAATACAATTACTTTTTAAAAATTCCTGTGCCTCAATGCCCATCACCCTTTTATTTTTAGTCCTCCCCTTCTTTTGTTCTTAATGCTCTCAAAATGTCGTCCTTACTGATCTCAAAAATTGTCCTCAGGAGAGGACTAGAAGGTTCTGGCCTTGGAACTAGCCTGGTAGAAAGGCTATCCTCTTCCTGACACATAAGCCAAGGTCAGGAATAGGACAAGGTGGGCCTGGCTTCCCCATCTTGTAGCAGACACCCATTACTACTCAACTATGGACACACGGCCCTCACAGGGCCTACTGGAGACAACTGAGCAGAGCCCCTGGAGAGCAGACCCCAGAGTCTATGACTACTCATGTATAACTTATATTGAATTGCTTGAGTTTTGTGGGTGGGGAGTGGGAAGGGAGGGAGGAAGAGAAGTTGGAACAAAAAGTTTAAAAAAAAGATGATGTCAAAATTTGTTTTTACATGTAATTTGGAAAATAAAATTCTAAGAAGAATAAAAAATCTGATTTGCCTTGTGATCTGCAGAGTTCTGACCAAGCTCACAAACTGCCTGGTTGACAGGTGACCTGGACAAGTTTTTTTTTTTTTTTTTTCGGGGGTGGGGGGGGTCTGGGTAAATTTTCTGCTCAGTGCTTCTGGGCAGCCTCCCTTGCACAAGTCCTGGGACCTGTCTCTTGTCATTTCTTCTCCCCTAAAACATCGAAGCAGGGAGTTGACTTATGAAAGAGTGATAACATAAAATTAAAAAAAAAAAACAACCTTTGCACCAAAAAAAAAAAGATTCAAAATTCATTTGTAGTACTTAAATGGCTGATAGACTAAAATGTTTCTTCTCCAAATGAATGTTTTAATTTTAATAGGGATAAAATTCTTTACCTGAGAGAATGAAGAGCAAATGGTAGAGTTTTAGGCATCAGTTAGCAGATAGGGAGTTTATTTTGGGGGAGACAGGTGGCTCTTAGCATCTCTGAACCCAAACCACATAATCAATGAACAAGCATATATTAAATGCCTGCAATGTACTAGGACTCTGCTAGGTGTAGGGATGTAAAGACAAAGAAGAAAGTGGTCTCTTCTCTCAAGAAACTTAGAATATGTCACAGGAGACAACATTTACATATATAAATATACAGAGAATAAATATCAGGTAGAGAGTGAAGGTACTAGCAATTAAAAGCATCGACAAAGGCTTCACAAAGATTTTGCATCAGCTGAGTCTTGAAGTGAAGGATTCCATGAGGAAAAGATGAAAAGGGGGTGCATCCAGGCATGGAAAGGGGAGTAGTCAGGGTGAAGTCATAAAGATAGAAGATGTATATGGAACAGAAAAAAAAGGTCAGTTTGTTCTGTAGAATAAAAAAAGGAGAAATTTGTAATTATGATGAAAATGTAGGTTAGGACAGGTTGTGAAAGGTTGTTTTTTTTTTTTTTTTAACCAAACAGAAAAGTTTATACTTCTGCCTTGGAGGTTATAGGAAATATGGACATTGGAGGATAACATCTTCTAACATGTGTTTAAAGAAAATTACTTTGGCAGCTATGTAATTTGAGTGGGGAATGATTTCAGGCAGGACGCCCAAATAGAAGACCATTAAAGTAGTCCAGGAAAAGTTCGAATCGGGTGGTAGTTATGTCTTTACCGCTATGGGGAATGATGTGAGATCTTATGGGAGTCAAAATGGCAAAATTTGGCAAGTCACTGTCTATGAAGGAAAGTAAAAAGTAAATGACTACACTGAGGTAAAGAGTTTGGGTGACTAGGTGAATAATGATGCCTTCGATATAAATATGGAGGATTATTAGAGGAGTAGGAATGGGGGCAGGGAGAAGAGAATAAGCTCTGGTTTGGACATGTCAAGTTTGAAATTTTTATAGCATATCCAGTTTGAAATGTACATTGGACAATTGTTGACAGGGAACTGGAGCTCAGAAGAAAAGAATGGGACTGGATATATAATTCAGTGATCTATGTAGAAATTATAATTAATCCACAATAATTCATGAAGTCATCAAGAAAGAGAGAGTGAAAAAAAACATAAAAAAACTTAAGATAGAATTTTGCATTTCACCCACATTTAGGGAGTATGATATTGATGGTGTACCAACAAACAATAGTGAGAAATATTATTAATATAGATAGTAGGAGAATTAGGAAAGATAAGTGTCATGAATAGACAGAAAAAAAGACTAATGAATAGAGCAGGATCAATAATGACAAATGCCTCATGGAAGTCAATAAGTTAAGTATTAAGAGAAAGACCATCATATTTATCAGTTAAGAGATAAGTGGTAACTTTATAGAGAGAAGTTTTAGTTGAATTATGAGGTCAAAAGCCAAAGTGCCAAGAGATCAGAAATAAGTGAAAGGAGAGCAAGTCAAGACAATGAAGGTAGATGGAATTTTCTAGGAATTTAGCCAACAAAGGAAATTATTTCCTCTATCAGCACATAATGATCATGGTTGAGTTTGGGAATATTTTAGATAATTTTTTGCTTTTATTTTAAAATTGTATTGAAACATAGTTTCTTGTGCATCAACCTTATCATTATTATTTTCCAACTTTCCCTTGACCAATAGAACCTTTCTTTGTACCAAAAAAGTGCAGGTTGAAAAAAAAAAAGTTAAACAAACCTCAACAGAAACAATAACAACAGCATTTTATTTCACTCTTCACTTGGAGTGTATCATCTCTTTGCCAAGATGGGAAGGTATATTTCATTCTTCTAAAATTAATACTGGGGGTAGCTAGGTGGCACAGTGGATAGAGCACCGGCCCTGGATTCAGGAGGGCCTGAATTCAAATCCGGCCTCAGACGCTTGACACTTACTAGCTGTGTGACCCTGGGCAAATCACTTAACCCCAATTGCCTCACCAAAAAAAAAAAAAATTAATACTGGTCACTGCATTGATCAGAGTTTTGATTTTTTTTCAATATTGCTTTCTTTTATATTGTTATAGCTATTTGTAGCTGTATTGATTATATCTACTTGATTTTGTATCAATTCATACAGGTATTCCCAAGTGTCTTTATATTCTTCATATTCATCATTTTTATGATATAATAATATTTTTTCATTTCTATATAACATCATTTGTGATACATTTAAAATATAGTTCTTTGTTACCAAAAAAAAGTAGAGATATAAATATTTTCATGTAACCATGCCCAAAAGGCTTTAAAATTGTGCATACCCTTTGAGCCAGCAATACCACTACTCAGTCTATATCCAAAAGAAAACATGGAAAAGGGAAAAGGACCCACATGTACAAAAATAATTATACCTGCTCTTTTTGTGGTAGCAAAGAATTGGAAATTGAGGTGATGCCCATCAACTGGGGAATGGCTGAACAAATTGTGGGATATAAATGTAATGAAACACTTATTGTGCTGTAAGAAATTATAAGCAGATGGATTTCAGAAAAAGCTGGAAAGACTTACATGAATTGATGCTGAGTGAAATAAGCAGAACCAAGGGATCATTGTACATAATATCAACAACATTTTGTGATGATCAACTGTGATGGACTTGGCTCTTCTCAGCAATTCAATGATTCAAGACAATACCAAAAGACTTTTGGTGGAAAATGCTCTCCACATTCACAAAAAGAAGTATGGAGTCTGGATGCAGACTAAAGCATATACACTTTTGTTGTTGCTTTTTTGTTGTTGTTCTTATTGATTTTTTCTTGTATTTTTTCCTTTCCTTCTGTTCTGATTAATGTGGAAATATGTTCAACATGATTGTAATGAATAACCTATATCAAATTGCTTACTGGCTTCAGGAGCAGGGAGGGAAGAGAGGATGGGAGAAAAATTTGGAACTCAAAAAATATCTTTACATATAATTGAGAAAAAATAAAATAAATAAATATTTTTAAAGAAAAAAAAGAAAAACAATTAGGAAAAGCAAAAAAAAATTACATTGCTTTTAATGCCTTTTGACCACATTGGCTCTTGCTCTAATATATTTTTATCAATTTAAATAGAAGATACTTGGGGCAGGTAGATGGTGCAGTGGATAAAGCTATGGCCCTGGATTCAGGAGTACCCGAGTTCAAATTTGGCCGCAAATACTTGACACTTACTAGCTGTGTGACCCTGGGCAAGTCACTTAACCCCAATTGCCTCACCAAAAAAAAAAAAAATAGAAGATACTTATCAGAAATATTCAATGTGGATATCTTTCCCAATGATAAGTTCTCTTTTCTCTTTTTATATACTTTGATTTGATAATGAAAATCTTTTTAAATAGTAGGTAGTTGAAAGTGTTTTCTATAATCATCTCAATGCAAATGCCTTCAAAAGCATATGGTGGAGTAGAAAGATGCTGCACTTGGGATCAAAAAGTTGTCCAGTCATTTTTCAGTTGTATATGACTCTTTGTGATTCCACTTGGGGTTTTCTAGGTAAAGATACAAGAGTGGTTTGCCACTCTCTACCTCATTTTGCAGATGAAGAAGTGAAGCTGAGTTAGGTGACTTACCTAGGGTCACCCAGCTAATAAAAGTTTGAGGTGAGATTTGAACTCAGGAAGATGAGTCTTCCTAACTCTGGGCCCTTTGCTCTATCCAATGCACCACTTAACTTCTCTGGGTTCAAATGCTATTTCAGCAATTTCTTAGTTATGTGACTCTGAACAAGTCATCTAACTTTTATGAGATTCAGTTGCCTCACCTGAAAAATTATGGGGTTGCACTTAATTACCTCTAAGGCCCACCTCTAGCCGTAAACTTATAATCATAAGATCTTATTGTTTGATTTTATCAATCACAGTTGTAAAATGTTCTATATACTTTTTCATTTTATAACTTTTTTATATTTATGTTGTATATCCATTTGTAGTTTGTTGCTAAATATGGTATAAGATGTTGGTTTCAAGCTAATTTCTTCCAAACTGCTTTCTACTTTTCCAGATTTACCAGTAGTTCTTGTCAAATAAAGAGTCCTTAAGAGAGAACAGCTAAGTGGTGCAATGGATAGAGTACTGGCCCTGGAGTCAGAAGGACCTGAGTTCAAATCTGGACTCAGACATTTGACACTAGCTGTGTGACCCTGGGCAAGTCACATAATCCCAATTGCCTCACAAAAAAGAATAAATAAAGAGTCCTTGCTCTCATAGTTTATATTCTTAGTTTTATCTAATGCCATTTTTATGTTGTGTATGTATGTATGTATATATATACATATATATATATATGTATATATACACAATTATAGGATTTACTGTGATGTGATATGATATATGATATGAGATTGATTCTGGCCCCATTTTTCTTAGTCTATTGTTTTTTAAAAAAAATCCATTACCAAATATTATTGATGATTACTGCTTCATTTTATAGCCTGGAAAGAAAATTAATATAAGGCTCCTTTATTACTACTTCTTTTCATTGTTTCCCTTTAGAGGCTTGGTATTTTGTTCCTTTAGAGGAATTTTGTTCTTTTCTTTTTTTTCCTTTCTTTTATTTTTTTTACTACTTCTATAAAGTAGCCTCTTTGTAATTTTGTTAGCATAGTACTAAATATATAAATTAAATTAGTATTATCATTTTAATGTATTTATATAGATCAATCATAAACAATCTCATTTAGATTAGCTAAATCTTTCTTGCTGTTAAGAGTGTTTTTACTTATATTCCTATAAGTCCTTATGTACTTTCCAATTGTTCTTGAGGTAGATAGGAAGAGGTCTTAATCTGGGGTATGTGAACCTTTTAAAAATATTTTGAAAACTATATTTTCAATATAACTGGCTTTCTTTGTATTTTATAAATTCCTATGCATTTTATTTTATGTATTTAAAAAACTTTATTTTGAGAAGGGGCTTGTGGCCTTCACTAGATTTTGAAAAGATTTCAAGACATATAAAAATGATTAAGAAACCCCATAAAGGATCTAAGCTTGATTGGAACTTTGTGCTTCAACCATAGACCTAAACACTTTACAATTAAAAAGTGCTTCACATACATCATCTCACTTGATCTTCAAAAAGCCCTATTATTGCCCCATTTTATAGAGTAGGAAATTGAGGATGAGCAATTCAATTCGATTCAATTCAATTCAATAAATATTGAATGAGTGCTCACTCTGTACCAGACATTGTGTTAATTTCTGTGGATATAATTTTTAAAAAAGAAAGGAAGAAAGACAATTCTTCCTTTCCAGAAACTCACAGTCTGATAGGAGAAGACAACACACAAAGGAACTTGGAAAATAGGAGAAATGGAATGAACCTAGGGTTTACCTGACTGAGGGCATCTTATTCTGTGGAGTTGAAAACAGGCAGAGCTGCAGAGACAAAATGGAGTGAGCTGAAATTCTGATTTCTGCCCTTTAGAAATGAAGACTTTGGGGCTGCTAGGCGGCACAGTGGATAGAGCACCAACCCTAGATTCAGGAGAACCTGAGTTCAAATCTGGCCTCAGACACTTAACACTTACTAGCTGCGTGACCCTGGGCAAGTCACTTAACCCCATTGCCTCACCAAAAAACAAAGAAACAAACAAACAAGAAGTGAAGACTTTGGGAAGAGCTAAATACTCCATTCTCTATCCTCCATCCCTCCAAGCCTTTGGGAATTGTAGATCACAAAATTAATAAATGGTAGAACTTGAAAACATAATTTCTGATTCCAAGCCCTATAGACTTTCAGTGGTGACTGTTATGGCTTCAGATTCTATCTCTGCCACTGACATGTTCCCGATGTAACCCTGGACAAGTCATGTCACTTCTGAAGGGAACAGTTTTGTCATCTATAAAATAAAATGGTTGGCTTAGATGACCTACAGTTAAATCCTTCTAGGTCTAACTCTATGGTACTATATGATGCCTTACTTCTCATAATTCTGGTCCTGGTGCATAAGGGCATTTATGTCATTGTAGTCATTGTCATAATCATCATTATTGGTACAATAAGTTTCACCGAGGGCTTCAAGTGTTATCTCATTTGATCCTCACAACAATGCTGCTATTATTATCTTCATTTTTACAGATAAAGAAACTGAGGCTGACAGAGATCAAGTGACTTGCCCAGCATCACACAGCTGATATTTTCTGAGGGAGGATTTGAACACAGGTTTTCTCTGATTCCAGAACCAGTCCTTTATCTACTGTGCCACCTCATTGCAGAGCATGTTTGGCAATCCAGAAACTAGTGTAAGTGCAGCTGTCACAAACACTGTTAGCTGTAAGACAGGAGCATAAACAAGATTAAACGGGGGTTAGTACATCGAGTCCCACAGCTAGAAAGTACCAAGAAGACTAAACAGATGGTTCAGTGACAGAATAAAATGAGAAATGTTTAAAATCAAACCAAGGAGTCATCAGCAGGCTTTAACAAATACAAAGGGAGGAGAAGGCTGTCTAGGTTTTATAGGCAATGACAACAAATGGGCCAGCCTTTTGGAAGCACACCAAAATAAGATTCATGCAGTTTCTTTCACTCAGAATATATGACTGCAATATATAACAGAAGACATCAATTCTAAAGTCAGGCTAAAAGAGCTGACATATACCCTGAAGCTGAGCTTACTTACCCATATTCCTAAAAGAAATGTTTGTCACTCACCTGGATATGTAGGCTGTGTAGTTCCAGGTTTGTTGGTATGTCTCATTGCGAACCATAAACCAGCTTCCCCTGGGTAGGCAAGTACCTCACAAACACTGGAGACTCTTATTTTGTGTCTATTCTTGTTATTGGGACCAAAAATGATCTTTCAAACACCTGACTGGTGGTATAGGTATCAGTAAAAACAAGCTAGGAAGCGTAAGGGGCTAAAATTCTAGCTATACTATCTAAAATCTAATGAGTGGTCACCAATAAATTATAAGCTTTATCAAGAGTATTTAAGTGTTTAAGTATTTATTACAGAGCATTAGGATCAGAGAGAAAGGTAAAAATCTAACTATTTCTAAGAGACCCTCTCGTCTGACCCACCATGGTGAGGTCAGGAACCAAAAGAGATAGAACCCCTTCTCCCACGTCTGCTTCCTACTTTGTGTCCTCCTCCCAGAAATGGGAGGCTCCTCAAGTTGATTGGCTGATAGCCTTGATAGACAGTACCCATGAGCAAACATCACTTCCTGACGCTAAGGACCTTGACTGCATGGCTTGCACTCAGAGGCCTTCTACTCATGGCAGAGCTTTTTTACAGTAAGTCTCCAGCAGGGGGCATCATTCCAAGCGATACAGAAGGAATTGACTTTTAATGCTTTTATTACTGCAGAGCTACTTTGTACAAAATCTCAACCTCAAAAATGAATAATGGGGGGACAGCTAGGTGGTGCAGTAGATAAAGCATTGGCCCTGGATTCAGGAGGACCTGAGTTCAAATCCAGCCTCAGACACTTGACACTTAACTAGCTGTGTGACCCTGGGCAAGTCACTTAACCCCAATTGCCCCACCAAAAAAAACAAACAACAAAAAAAGTGAATAATGCAAAGAATGATAGGAATTCAAACAGAAAAACAAGGTACTAATAGTATCTCAAAAAAGATAATGATACCTCAGGATTATAAAAGGAAATATTTCTATTTCTAAAAGCAAAAAAAAAAAAATAAAGTATATGACCTATACATGTATGTATTTGTTTTTCAGTCATGGATTGGAATAGATGGCCTGTAAAGTCTCTTTTCACTCTCAAATTCTGTCAGTTCTATGATTCTGTTAAAGACCAGTGAGTTTGACAAGTTCTAGAATGTGTTCTTAAGGGGATAATTGGTGAATGTCTGGAAAATTAAAGGGATACTGAATCTAGTCCACACCTCTCCATTTTTCTGCTATGAAACTCATTTGAAAGGATGTCACATGATTTGCTAAAATCGAGGTAAGCAATATCTCTAGCATTCCCCTGATCTACCAGTATAGCCAATTTTGTCAAAGACAAAAATTAGGTTAATTTGGAACAGCTTATACTTTATGAAAGCATATTGCTTCATGTCACCTTGAAGAGAGGACTTTAGTGGATGGGCCTTTCTTTGTTCAGATATCAGTTGAACTGGGTGGCCTCTTAAGTCTCTTCCAATACTAATCTTGTGTGATTTAGTGAATTTATAATGTTAATGTTGCAAATAGTGACTCCTGTTGTGCAGAATTTTGGTCTGCTTGCTGATGACATTTAATTAACTACTAAATAATGCACTACTGTATGATAACTCCTGGCTCATTGCCATCAAGGCCATTCTTGTTCAGATAGAGGATATTTCTAACATCCAAGGCTAGTTTCCATGTTAGCAGTTTCCATTGTGCAATTTATTTTTACCAATACCTTTTGGATGCATTTAGAATAATAACTAGAATGGTAACTAACATTTATTTCATGTTTTCAGGTTTTACAATGAATTTTACAAATATTATCTCCATTAATCTTCACAAGAGCCTTAGAACAGAAGTAACATAGATAGACCTCTGCCTATTTCATAGAGAAGGAAACTGAAGTTCAAAAAAATCAGATAATAAAACAATAATACCCAAGAAAGAGTCTTGCATTTGGAGTCAATTCCCAGCTCTGCTACTACTACCTTTATCATGCTGGCTGTAACGATTGGAGTGATGCCACCTGCTGGAGAGATACTGGAGGAAAGCTCCGCCATGAGGAGAAGGGAGAAGGCTTCTGAGGGCAAGCCATGCGGCTTTTCCTTGGCGTCAGAAAGTGACGTTTGCTTGTGGGTATTGTCTATCAAAGCTACCAGCCAATTAGCTTGGAGTTCTGTGTGCATGTGGATGGGATGTTCCCAGTTTCACAAGAGGCTTCGGGGAGGAAGCAGGAAGCATTGGCTCCTTTTTGTTCCTGACCTCGCCATGGCAGGTTGGATGATGGGTTTTCTTAGAAATAGTTAGATTTTTACCTTTCTCTCTGATCATTAGATCCTAATGCTCTTTCATAAATACTTAAATACTCTTGCTAAAGCTTCTAATTTATTGGCAACCACTCATTAGATATTTTAGACAGTATAGCTAGGATTTTAGGCCCTTACATGGCTGAGTCATCAAACCCCTGAAGGCTATTGTTTCCTCATTTTTCCAAAGGGGATTGGACTATATGAACCCTAAAGTTCCTTTGAACTCTAAACTCATGATCTATGGGATTATAACTTGTTTATGACCATACCAACTAATGTCTTATGTAGAGTAGCATGCAAAGTAGTGTGTCCTGCAGTGCACAGGCTGTGTCTGAGGGCCAAATGAGTCGTTTCTGAGGTAATTGGACTTCAAGTTTCTCTTTTCAGGATTTGTGAGACACAACATTTCTGAGAGCCATAAAGCTGACAAATGCATAGCATGTTCTGGTGTAGAGAGCACTATTAGACCTCTGGTTTATACAGGGGCTGATGTTCGTTTTCATTCATTCACGCACTCATTTGTTCTTCAGAATAAGCATTCATTCATATAGGAAGTATTTATTAAGTATGTATTATTGCCAGGTACTATGCCAGGCACTGAGGAGAAAAAACAAAAATGAGTTGCTGGGGAAGCTAGGTGGTGCAGTGGATAAAGCACCAGCCCTGGATTCAGGAGGACCTGAGTTCAAATCCAGCCTCAGACACTTGACACTTACTAGCTGTGTGACCCTGGGCAAGTCACTTAATCCTCATTGCCCTGCAAAAAAAATGAGTTGCTGACCTTAAGGAGCTTACGTTCTATATTAGTACATCATCTAATCATCCCCTTCTAGTATCTTGAGTTTTAATTGACCACAATTATAAACTCAACATGAATATCCCTTCAAATCAGTATCATTCTACTCCACATAATTATGTCCAAAAAAGACAAGGGAGTAATCCCATGAATTGAATTCATCCTATTACTTTTGGACAGCTTGAATTATTTTTAAAAATTCCCAAATATCAATCCCAAATTTGCCTCTTTGAAAAGAAGAGAAAAAGAATCAGTCTATGTCTACACTATGGCAGAAACAGTTGTTTGAAATATGAAAAAAGTCTTTCTGCTATGCTATTCTAGAAGTCTGGCTTGGGATTTCTTTGTACATGTGTGGGGTACAGATAATCTAGTGAAAAATTGACTAAGCACCTGGGAAGGAATTATAAAGCACATATAAAAAAGGAAGTTCTACATGTGGATCATCCTGGAAATCAGTAGACAAATTGCCAGGAGAAAGGTCAAATGAGATAACGTTAAACTGACCTACTAAGAAGGGGCATTAGAGGTTGTGGAACAGTATATTTATAATGATTGGTTAAGCATTAATGCCTGGCTAAAGAAGAGAATGTAGACTGGTAGATACATCTTGATCAATTGCAATGGATTTTGATAATGAGGAAGAAATTGTGACTGTAATCATTTCTTATTCTGTGTGTAATCAGACTAATAGTAGACTTGTGGTTGCCACTGGTAATGTTGTCATCTAATTAGGAGATGCTGCTAATGTTGTGATTTTAAGGATTTTTGAGGGAAGTTTAATTTATTCTCTGAAGGGTGACATGATCACTCTCACCCATATGTCCACCCCTGTGGGCATTCTCTTTTGGAGAATCTTAGCAGAGCCAAGGAGTAGGGAACTTACCCAGGACACAACTTACCATGGTTTATAGCAGTTGGGGAAATTGTGTAGATGACTGTAACTTATAGTAAATCTTCATCTTTATATGAATAAAATAAATTATATGTGTGGTGAATGATAAAACCTAGCAATGAGTCTAGCTGTATGGGAACTAAGAGTCTAAGAGCAGATAGGATTTCCCATGGGAAACATCAATCTTCTCTACTAGCACAAGTCCCTTTATTCTGATAGCAGGAAAAGAGTTGCCTAGACCTTGTTCTCAGCAGTCCACTAGTTCAATATCTTCAATTCAATGCAATTCAAGAAGCATCTATTCTGTATCTAATTATATTCCAGCCATTACATTAAGTGCTGGGGAATACAAAAACAAAAAAAGTCCCAGAATCTCAAATTGTTAAAGTTGGAAGATATTTCAGTGTTCATCTATTCCAAACCCCTTTTCATTACAAATGAAACAAGAAGAAATAAATAAGGGCAGCTAGGTGCTGCAGTGGATGAAGCATTTGCCCTGGATTCCGGAAGACCTGAGTTCAAATTTGGCCTCAGACACTTGACACTTACTAGCTGTGTGATTCTGGGCAAGTCACTTAATCCTCATTGCCCCAGAAAGAAAAAGAAAAAAGAAAAAAAAATTTTCTTTTTAGCTGCACATATACTTTGACCAAGCAATAACACTATTAGGTCTTTTTTCCCAAAGAGATCATTTTAAAAAAGGGAAAAGGACCCACATGTACAAACATATTTATAGCTGCTCTTTTTGTAATAGCAAGGAATTGGAAACTGAGGGGATGCCCATCAATTGGGGAATGACTGAACAAGTTGTGTTATATGAATATAATGAAACACTTATTGTGCTATGAGAAATGATAAACACATGGATTTCAGAGAAACCTGGAAGGACTTACATGAACTGATGCTGAGTGAGATGAGCATAACCAGGAGAACATTGTACACAGTATCAACATTGTGTTTTAATCAACTGTGATAGACTTGACTCTTATCAGCAATACAATGGTCCAAGATAGTTCCAAAGGACTCATGATGGAAAATGCTCTCCAAATCCAGAAAAAAAAAAAAGAACTGTGGCATCTGGATGCAGATTGAACCATACTATTTCTACTTTTTTGTTTTTCTTTTTTGAAGTTTTTCCCTTTTGTTATGATTCTTCTTTCACAGAATGACTATTGCAGAAATATGTTTAATGTGTATAACCTATATCAGATTGCTTGCTGTCTTGGGGAGGGGTGAAGGAGGGAGAGAGAAAAATTTGGAACTAGAAATCTTATAAAAAACAAATGTTGAAAACTATCTCTACATGTAACTAGAAAATAATAAAATAATTTTATGATTAAAAAAAGACTTTCTTTTTAAAGTCTAAAGTGACAGAGTTATGATTCGAACCCAGATCTTCTGAATGTGCCCTCTTCAGTGCATCACATTTCCCCAGACACCATGGTACCTAATGATAACCGCCACTTAAAAAAAAATCACAAGTCCATGAGGCATACATTGCAAATGGATTTATTACAAGAGAAAGGCACATGAATGTAGGCACTTTTTATACCAAAGAGGCAGGTAGTGCAGGAAAAGTCATGGGTATTTAAGGTACAGGGAAAAGGGGAAGTCATAGGAGAAGGGGAGCAAAGACTAATCGCCTTCTAAAGGGGAGAAGAAAGACAATGAGAAAAGCAGCATTATTTTTACACAAGAACTGCTAGACCATGAAGATAGGATGGTCTGCTTATCTACAAGGGTCCTAACTACAGAAACAGTCTCTTGATCTGGTGCAGACTGACTAGTGAGTCCAGCTTAGGGTACAAAAGACAAATTTTGTCAGCTCTGGGAGGTTGGGTTTCTCCTTGACACATTTAGAGTTTCTTGCATGTTCTCAGTCCAGTGTATCTGGAAGCATGGTAACTCAAGAAGACAAGTTCAGGGGGCCCTTTAACATTAAGTAATAATAATCTATTTTTCTTCCCTTATACCCCTCCTAAACTTTTATCATAGTGAAGGCAGGAGCTATATTGTATATAAATCTGTATGCTTTCTAATAATGCTTTGCACAAACTAGGTTGTTTATAAATATTCTTTTTATTGTTAATATTGTCTAACGGTGCAGGGCCATCATTTCAGCCATTAAGGAACATTCTACCAGAACCTTATAATATTGGACCCTGAGGTTTTGTAAATGTTATTCCAGGGAAGTATCCCATTGTAGTGGACAGAGAACCAGCCTCAACCTCAAAAAAGGCTAGGTTTGAGTTTCATCTCTGATGCATACTTTTTATGTCACACCTATGCATGTCACTTAAACTCAGTGTTCCTGGGCAACTGCTAGAAACTATATTTGCACATCAGGAACTGATCTACATTAGTAGAAGGAATTAGTAGAAGAAGGAATGTCTTCACACCAATGAAGAAATGTGATACAATGTAAAGAGTGCTGAATTTTCCCACTGAACTTGGAATCATGAGACTTGGCTTCAATTTAGGATTTACCACACACAACTTGTGTGACTTTGGATAAGTCTCTTACCTTTTCTGGGCCACAGCTTTCTCATATGTAAAATCATGGAATTTCACTAGATTGCCCCCCCTAGGGTCACTTGTAACACTAGATCTTTGATCCTATGATTCTAGGAAATCAGGTTCAAGGCAAAAAAAAAAAAAAAATCCTAGGTACTTAAATATAAACTGCTTCCATATTTACTCAATTTGCAACCAAGGATAAGCCAAGGCAGGAAAAAAGATTGTACATTAGCAGGGATTATCTAAGCATGATATTATACAGTTACAAAATTGAGCCTGATATTATTTTACCCTGAAAGTTGATGAAAGTTAACCAAGTGAGTATGTAAACATGGTGCCTTGGGCATGAACCAAAGACCACAAATAAAGCATCTTGAAAATAATCCTAAAGATGTCATTCTAGTACCTTGGGCAGAGGAAGATAATCATAATGGTGGCATTCATCATTTCTTTAAGCTATATCCCAAGGAAACATTGATGCTGGGGGTAGTTGTACCCAGACAATGATGCACAATCTGGAATAGTTTTTCTTTCTTCCTTTTTTCTTTTTCCATATGCATCAACTAAATTGTCAGCTGATTCCTAATTGCAGACCTTTTACTCCTTCAAATAATACATGAGGGGGAATGAACACAGCTTGATTTTCAAGGTTCAGGTTTAGTTTGTTGCCCGGCACTTAGGAAAAGTATCTTTATTTGTAAACAGAGAAAATTTAATATAAAAATCACTGAGAAGGAATAAATGGGGAACTACACAATGTCATTTTCCAGCAGATAAATACACTTTAATGCTTTTCTCAGGGCAGACAATGACTGCATCCTTTAAATACATAGATTCTTTTAAAGCCCATTTAATTTGCTGTAACCCAGAGGGCTATTTTATATTTCTCATGCAGAAAAAAGTCATAAATCTACATATGATATAGCATCGCCCTAATTACAATTAATTGGTGATTTTTATACAATCCATTGAATTTTTATTTGAAAGTGAAAAACACAACAAAGCATTCCACCAAATTATCTAGTTCTTTCCGTCCATCACCACAGCCCATCCATGAAATCTCTGCTAATTTATCAACAAGCAATACTCCACATGGATAAATAATCACTAAGACTTGCAGTGAGATGAATGCCATAAAGAAATTGCCCTCTGGAGCTGGAAATGCTTTGATTCCCAACTTCAGTGAAAGAAAATGAGATGAAGCATTTATCCCCAGGTTTATGAGTTTCTATAAAGATCATTTTTCTTAATATCAAGGTAGCAGTGCTTTGCTTCAGAATCCAGAACTTCAATTTCTTCCCAAGTACTTCTCAGATCAATATTTAAACTTTAAATAAATACACTGTGAAAGTCTTTAACAAGTGTAGCTATTGGCTTGGAAGATCATGAAGTGAACTGGCAGTGAGACATCTGACTGCTTTTGTCCATTCATTAGAACAATGATTAAATGACTGTGCTAAATCAATCCACTTCAAGTACTAATCTAGCTAATGCTTAGCTTGCCATGTAAAAAACATTACATTTATAGGTCTTCTAATAATGGTCAACAACATGTTCTAATTACCACGAACTTTGGGGGTGATTTTGAATGATAATCATTCACATTTATATTCTGCTTTAAGATTCCCTTTATAGAAACTTTAGAGAAACAGACAGGTTAAGTGACTTACCCATGGCCACACATTGCACACCTCTCACAATTCCAAATTTCTTTCTTTTCCCAGGTCCAATATGCTTTATGGTATACCATACTGAATCTCTTCTAATTTGATAATCTGAAAACGCAAAATGATATATTTTCAAATTATACTTTTGAATACATTTCAAATTCAATGAATAAATCTTTTCTTTAAAAATTTGCCTTTTGAATTATTTTTGTCATTAGCATTCTTTTCAAATATATGCATGATGGAATCTACAGAATAATATCAGGGAAAAAAGTATGAGGAATCAAGAAATAATCCCATTACTTCATTCCTACCTTAATAGATTCTTGTTAAACTCTCAGTGGCTCTTTATTTTCTATAAGGCAGTAATTCGAACTCCTCAGCATAATTATCCATAATTTTCCATAGTTTTATATAAACATATCTAGTTTTGTCTTATAATTTATTGGGAGATAATTTATTATTTTATAATTTATTGGGAGATAAGATAAAGTATTCACTTGAGTAAGGGAACTCTTGGTGTGGAAACATCCCACTTTAGATGCAGATCAACACCCCTTCTATAACTTAAATTCTAATCAAATTTCTGGAAGCACTAAGACACTGATTAATTTTCTGATGATCATAAAACTAATAGGCAAAACCTGAGTGGGGCAGCTAGGTGGCATAATGGATAATGTGCTGACCCTGCAGTCAAGAGGACCTGGGTTCGAATCTCACCTCAGACACTTACTAGCCATGTGACCCTGGGCAAATCACTTAACCAACATTGCCTGAAACATTTGGGGCCATCTCCAGTCATCCTGATAAATATCTTGCCACTGAAACCAGATGGCTCTGGAGGAGGGAGTGATGTTGGTCACCTTTCATAATCCTCTGTCACTTAAATCCAATTCAATGCAAGTCATGACATCACCCCAAAGTCATGTTCCTCTTTGAGAATGAAGGACCAACAACAACAACAGTACCTGAGCCCAGGCTTTTTATCTTCTCAGGTCAATTTTTACCAGTGAGTGCATCACACTATCTCTCATACTACTTCCCCTATCTTATAAAATACAAAAACATAAAATATATGAAAGTGAAAAATATATATTCATTCTGAAAGAGCACTGTGACTTTCAAGGAGAACTTCTAACCCTTACCCCCAAAACATTTTTTAAGTTTCTTAGCTACTTTTTCTTTTCTTTTTTTCTTTCCATACATAGCTTCTTATCCTTATAGGGCTTAGTAAATATACTGAGTGTTTGGGTTGGGGAAGGGGGAGCATGGATTAGCAAAGAAAATATTCTAAATTTAACCAGATAATATGAGAATAGAAAAGATATTCATGCTGGACTGTATGAATTATCTGAATATTTGGACCTATAGAGAACTCTAACTTAACTCTTAGATCTAAGTGATTTGCTAATTCATTTTATCTCGACATTATAATTGACTACTTTCCCCTTTAATTCTTTTCCCATAGAATTCTTATTTTTAAATGAGACTCATTCCAAATAATCATTGATTGTACCTCCTAAGAAAGGAAATACATCACTGGAGCTTATGAGTGATGGTTTTATGTGGACATTGACTGACACTCCTGATGAACCTCAAATCTGTGTTATCATTTGAATCAACCATATGAGGAGAGAATTCTGGTTATTATACTTACAGTTCTGGTTCTCTTCCTAATAATCTTTTTATTTCATTTATTTTGTCCTTCAAAGCCCTGTACCATACTTATTTATAATCACATCCATTCCCATAGTTTCTACCTCTATGCAGATGATGCTCAAACAATATTTCCTCATGTCCAGGTCCACAGAATTCTCTCACTCCAGGTTCCCACAATTTTACCAAGTCCACAAAATTCTAGTTCCACACTAAACATCTTCAATGACATATCCTGTCATTGATTACATGATTAGGAGAGGTTAAACAGAATGAAATGAGGATTTAAGGTGGAGGGGTCATTTTTATATGGAACAATCAATGAAGGCATCAAGGAAAATCTTATACTTTAGCTATGGAAAAAGTGTATGCATATAAGGGTTAGAGTGGGGATCCAGTCCATATAAGGATAATGGAATGTGTTAATATATGGAGATGGGAAACAACATGACAATATTGAAGAACTTGAAAGAGATCATTTTGGTTTTATTAATACATATGTGAATTAAGTTGTTTGAAATAAGGATAGAAAAGTAAACTGGAGATGTAGTGTATAAAACATTGAATGGTAGACTAAAATGTTATATTTTGAACACTATATTTTAATATTTTTATTTATGTTTAATCAGTGGTAGATTCAGAGTGGGAGATATAGATTGATGAGTCATCTGTATATAGTTGTAAATTGTAATTATGGGAGTAGGTGAGATTTTTCCAAGGAGAACAATGTGGGGTAAGACAAAAAAGAAGAAAATAAAAGAACCAAGTATGGAGTTTCATGGGAGGTCCATGGTAAGAGGAGAAAAAAAAAGAAGGGAATAAATAAAAGAGATAGAAATGAATTGTTAAAAGATGTAGAAAAACCAACAGAGAATACTCTACTGGAAACCAAAGTAGCAAAGAGTTTTAAAGAAGGGATGGACAACAGTACCAATTGCTATGAAGAGATCAAGGAAAGTGGGGACTGAAAAGCTATTATATTTAATAATTAGGAGGTTAATATAGGAGTATCAGTGAAAGGCATGAGTTTTCTTCTCCTTTTTAAAAGAGACTATGAAGTCCTGAGTATCTTTGCAAGCACAGGGAAAAGACTCAAGGGCTAAAAGATAAAGAGTGGGAGTGATCAATGGAGGAAGAGAATAAATGAGCAAGGAGTGTGTGGGGAGAACACAGTCAAGGTTTAACTTTGAAGAGAGATGAGGTTCTTCCTCTGAGAAAGAATGTAAGAAAGAGGACATAGATATCATAGAAAATCTCTGAAGTATTGAGAATGAGGGCTAAAGGAGAAAGTTCTGTGGGATCACTACATACTAATCCTTCCATTCTGATTGGTGATATGATAAACCATATGTAATTGTGACTCCCCTCCCCCCAGGAAATATAAGATAATCCCTTCCTCCCTCCCCACCCCATGTATGTTTTGAACCAGCAGGGCAGAGTAGAACAAGCTCTGATAACTTTTCCATGTAGGTAGTACTGAGAACATTGATAGAGTTCCATAAGTATTTAATTATAAACCTTATAATGTTCTCTACAGTAGCTATGTGTGGTCTTGTCAGGCATTAAGCATCTTTGTTTTCCCCTAAAAACAAAGGGAAATACAGCTGCATTTAAAAAATAATGTTTTTTAGAAGTTTACCTCATACTGTGGGTTAATTGCTCATGCTATTTTAAAAGGCAGACACTGCTAAAGAAAGGATGTGGTTGATGGAAAAAAAGACACGTGTTTTGGTTTTTTTTTTTCCCCTTTCATCCACAGCATGTCTATCATGTTCACAATTTCAATGGGTCTTTACAAATGATTTCTCCTAATGGATTCATAATATGGTACCTTTAGGGTCTTGAACAGGCTATACATAAGTGTAGGCTTCTGCTTCCATTGAGCACTAAGAGAAATCCCCATAATTAGGCTCATTAGCCTGATGCATTTCCAGATATTTGCTTAATAGCTTCATAATATAGTGGCACAAACTAGCTGCATATATTTCAGAAACTATCCTCCCCAAACTGTTGCAATGCATCATAACCAAGGCCTGAATAACAATGCTTAATTAATCTTTCCTTTAGAGAGGAATGGTAAACTATAGTTTTCAGGATACAGTGATGGGATTTCTAGATATAAATTTTTTATAGTAGCATGCCAAAAGTTTTAGAGTGTATGAATGGTCAAGATACACTCTCCAAAATTATCCAGATTTTCACATGAATTTCCAGGTGAAATCAGAAGTAAAGGTTCCTCTCCTTGACTTACAGTATTTCTGAGTCCTACCTTAATTAAGGCTAGAAACACTATAAAAAACTTTCATTAGTCAGAAACTGGAAGTAAATGCATTCTCCTTTACACATCACATACTCAAAAGTGTGGATTTCACATTTTCTTTGGAAAAAATAAAACTGTTGTTTAAGATCATGGCAGAGAGGGTTTGGTGCAAATTGTTTTTTTTTTTTTTTACCAACAATCTTTTTCTTATTTCTTTATATTCAATATTGTATGGTCTATTGCACAGGTGAGTAAAATAATTAGGTTTTTCCCCCCCAGTAATTAAATAAAAGTATTGTGATGCAAATCCATGCCTTGTAGGCTCTCTGAAAACATCCTTTGCTATAATTGCAGTAGCAGACAAAACAATAGGGTTGATGTGTAGGACATATTTTCACTACCTGATTTCTCCCTTTTCTGATAGGTCTGTCTTTTGAAAGCATGGCATTTAACCCTAGAATATTGATAATTTTATAAAAAGAAACCCAAACCTTCCTTTACATTTTAAATGGCCTCATCAGATTCCATTTAGATGAGATAAACTAACCCATTAAGCCTGTGTCTACAGAAAATACCTAATCTCCAAATTGGCTGAAAATGAAAAGAGGATAGTGATCAGTATTCCAGGGATCATTGAGCACACTTAGCATGTTCAATCTCAGCCTTGATTGACCACTGTTTTAAGTCATATAGTGGCAATTGAGTTGGTTACTATTTTTTGTCCTTGTGACCAAACTCTTATACTGGCAACCTGATTGGTTAGTGACTGGAACTAATTGATAGGTAGGTACACAGATTGAAAGCACTATTTGGAAAAAGAGATTATATGGTTATGCAAATGGAATTTTGTACTAAATAATGTGCTATGACAAAATATGTCCAGAAATAATGTCTATGACACTTGAGCTTATATGAATAATGTACCTTTTATATGAATAATATGTGTTTTATATTTACATAATAGATCTCATGTATTAGAATTTGCCAAAGTTTAAGTGCTATCCCTGGCTTAACAATGCTTATCTATGTCTATCTAACATATGCATCTATTTGTATCAGTAGATTAAAACTTATAGCTAACATATATATTATGCTTTAAGGTTTGCAATATACCTTACAACAACCCTGGGAAGTTGGTGCTATTCTTATCTTCATTTTACAACTGAATACATTGAGGGGGCAGCTAGGTGGCACAGTGGATAAATCACTGGCCCTGGATTCATGAAGACCTGAGTTCAAATCTGACCTCAAACACTTGACACTTACTAGCTGTGTGATCCTGGGCAAGTCACTTAACCCTCATTGCCACACAAGAAAGAAAGAAAGGAAGAAAGGAAGAAAGGAAGAAAGGAAGAAAGGAAGAAAGGAAGAAAGGAAGAAAGAAAGAAAGAAAGAAAGAAAGAAAGAAAGAAAGAAAGAAAGAAAGAAAGAAAGAAAGAAAGAAAGAAGGAAAGAAAGAAAGAAGGAAAGAAAGAAAGAAGGAAAGAAAGAAAGAAAGAAAGAAAGAAAGAAAGAAAGAAAGAAAGAAAGAAAGAAAGAAAGAAAGAAAGAAAGAAAGAAAGAGGGGCAGCTAGGTGGCACAGTGGATAGAGCACTAGCCCTGGAATCAGGAATACCTGAGTTCAAATCTGGCCTCAGACACTTAACACTTACTAGCTGTGTGACCCTGGGCAAGTCATTTAACCCCAATTGCCTCACGAAAGAAAGAAAGAAAGAAAGAAAGAAAGAAAGAAAGAAAGAAAGAAAGAAAGAAAGAAAGAAAGAAAGAAAGAAAGAAAGAAAGAAAGAAAGAAAGAAAGAAAGAAAGAAAGAAGAGACAAACAACTGAATACATTGAAGCAAAGATAAGTTAAGTGACTCATTCATGGTCACATAGCAATTAAGTATCTGAGACTGGTTTTGATCTCAGGTCTTCCTAACTCTAAGCATCATATTCTACTGTATCATCCTTTTGTCCAATCTTTCCATCTTTCTGATTATCAATATACTGTGTTTCTGGTTGTCAAAGATCTGTGATTTCACCAACATGAGGCTTCCTTCCATCAAGTGATTAAAGTACAACTATTAATTATAGATATCTTAAAAATTGCTTGATCATCATAGTGATTTTCTATGTAGTTCTTTCTCTGTGTTTCTGTCTGTCCATCTGTCTCACTCTCACACATACAAAGACAATTCTGGAACTTCTTAATTCATAAGTATCTAGTTATCTATCTGATTTTCACAAACATATTTAGAATTAAATGCAGAACTTGAGATTTCATTTTAAGTATTATAATGGCTTCTCTGATAGGATCCAGACTTTATTTAGGACCCAGAGTATCAGGATTAACAGGTCTAAGATTTCCAATCTGTATTCATAATAGGATGTTCTTATCCTGGAAAACATTTTGTTGTATTTGTGAACACTGTGCCAAAGAATCTCCTTGACTCAATGCTTGTATCCATGATTCCATGTTGAAACAGCAAGAGTATTAGTATAGTAATTTCCTTTAATGAATGTTGTTACCTTTTAGACTGCTATAAAGCTCAGGAGTGGTATAAACAAATCTGCTTCTTCCCTGGAATTCCAGGCTAGACTTCCTAAGAGAAATAAATAGAATTTTGAAACAGAAAGATTGATTTCAAAGTATATCAAACACAGTATCATAGAATAGTGGGGTTTAAACTTAAGAACTGGGGAAAAAATTCTTGAGTTCAGCTCACATCCCTCTTTCTCCATAATTAAATTTAAATGATTTCCCCAATATATTTTAAGTAATTAATTGGCAATGAAGCCACATTTCATTTAACATATTGTTGCCAGTCAGAAAAAGCATAGCCAATTTCCCAAAGCATCACCTGGCACATATGTCATGATCAAGTTTCATTCTTTGATGTTGAATGAGAATATAGGTTTATAAAATAAAAGAGAAAAAATATCCAAAGGTTTGCTCTAAAGTATACTAGATAAATCCCTCTTTGCCACTATGAGAGTCACAAGGTAACAGCTTCCTCTCTGCCCTGCTCTTAATGGCTCAGTTCAACAGCTGTTCAGACTGAACCACAGGCCCTTATCTCAGTTTTCCAGATGGACCCTTTAGGTGCCTGGCTGACCCTGAGAAGGGTAATTGCATAACGTAGTGGGGTTTAAAAGAAATCATTTTTGAAGGATAGAAGGAACTAGATTTTAATAATTCACAAAATGTGCTTAACTTATAAGTTTTTAATTATGTCTTTATCAGTTTTCCATTTAAAATTCTAATATAGCAGAACAGTAAAGTAACCTTATATTTCAAGCTCAGGTGTACAATGGACAAAATCTTTGAATATATATACTTAATGTCCTCCTTTCAAAAATGATGTTTATAAGCACAATGGATCTATATATAACTTAGAGTGAAATAAAATGAGAATCATGATTTTAATGACATTTTTTAATGAAAGGAAACAATGGAATGTTTAACTTTGTTTTGGTAATCTTAAAGAAAAATCCATCTATATGGAAAAGTTTAATTGCTCATACATTGCTTATGTATTAACATAATTTTATTTTAAAAACATTTACATTTCATAGTCTAAGGAAATATTTCTGAATTCATTTATTTTAGATATGAATTTAGAAGTATGCTCCACTTTGGGGCCTTTGTCAATGTCCTGAAAGTGGTCTTTTGGAAGCTGTGGTACTGATACTCTAATAGACTGCAATCCCCAGTTGCCCAGTGGGATTTCCAATTAGAGCTGAGATTGGTTGCCCCAACATTAACCCCAAAGCAGGCATTATATAAGCATGTTTCCACATAAGTCCAAAATACAAAGTGGAAAAACTTCAGTCAATCAATTGCTTGTTTGGTCTACATAATGCCAAACCACTGATTTGAATGTTTGTTTTTGACTAAAGTGATTCATTGTTTTGGCATCATGGAGACAACATATGAGGCCAGATTCTGAAATCAGAATGGTTCCTTCCCAGTTATTAACATCTGTGTGAGGTTTAAAAGTTGCAAGAGACCTTAAAGGTCAACTCGTCTGACAATTAAATGAAAATCATGTGTGTTTGTATTTTATTTTTGTATGAATTATCCCTTGTACTCATACCAGTACTGGATTAATTTAACATTTTCTTTTTATTACAAATATCAGATTGCAGCCACTGTACAGTTAGATTGATAACAATTTAATCACCGTGAAAAGACAGAGAGAACTAATATAATTAGAAAGCTTCTATTTGAGTAAGAACTCTTTAAATTCATTTAAAATGCTAATATAATACATATATAAATATCTGTATGCATGTGTGATATTTACATGTGTGTGTTTAAAACCAGGTACTGGTGTCCTCTCACTCCAAATAACCTTGGATTTATTTTGTATATATTCTGTACATAATATATATATACATATATATACATATATACACACACACATGTGTCATATACATACATGTTATACCCCTGATAGAAGATGAGCTCCTAAAATGAGTGTCATGAGAGCCCAGAAATGAGAATATAAAGAAAGAGAGGGTTAGTCATCAGTCTGAGATGCTGTAGAGAGGTTAAGGGGGATGAGGGTAGAGAAAAAAAAATGTCATCAATGAAAAAATCATTGCTGACCTTGAAGATAATTTCAGTAGAGTGGTAGGGATGGAAGCCAAGTAGAAAGATTGTGACTAAGTTGGAGGAAAGGAAAAGGAGGTAAGGTATGCACACAGCTTTCTCTAAAGACATCTTGTTGTATAAAGAACTTAGACTGCAAGAAGCAGAGGCAGGAGTGGCAGCTGGCGGGGAAAGAGACCATGGCGTAGACGAGTATTTCTCCCAAGGGCAATTGTAGTGATAGTAGCAGACATTGAGAAAGCCCCTTAGAGCATTTCTTATTACAGTGCCATGAGAAAGCCATACTTACGGCAGCCATGGCTTTGGTGTCAGCAAACTCCCGAATAGCTGAACTACTCACCGAGCTCCATCAACTGATCAAGCAAACTCAAGAATAACGCTCCCGAAGTGAACATAACCTGATCAATATCCAAAAGACATAAGAGCGAATGCAGACAGAGAACAAAATCTCTCCCTATTACCCCCGGACAAAGCTTCGAGATCTCTACACCACAACCAAGGCAGCATGTAGAGGCAGAGTGCAATATTCTGCATAGAGCTCTGGATAAGATTGCTGAAATCAAGACTCTGCTGAAAGAAAGGCACATTGAGGCCAAAATCGCCGGATTGTACAATGATTCAGAACCTCAATGGAAAACCATGAACTGAGGGGTGCTGATGATTCTGTTGCAACAGTCGGGCGTGACATCACCCTGTGGTTTGGGAAACCTGGGTAAAAGCCTCCACCCCTTTGTGGGGCCATTCTAGCTTCAGGGGACTATGTAGCCAAACAAGGTGATAAATTAGCAGCTCAAGTGAAAGCTGTGGTTGGGGATGAGCAGTGGATTCTGGCAGAAGTGGTCAGTTATAGTCAGGCCACCAATAAATATGAGGTGGATGACATTGAAGAGAAAGGAAAAGAGACACACCTTGAGCCGAAGGCGAATCATCCCACTACCACAATGGAAGGCCAGTCCTGAGAGGGGCCCTGAGGCTTTATTCCAAAGGATCAGCTAGTTCTGGCTTTGTATCTCCAAACCACCTGCTTCTATCAGGCTTTGATTCATACTCCCCCACAACAGCCCCAGGGAAACTACTCTGTCCTGTATGAAATTCCTCCTATGCAGATGGCTGCTCTCCCCCCCAACCCCTCAAAGTGGCCCAAAGGTATGTGGTGGCCTGCAAGGAACCCAAGAAGAAGTGAGGTTGGGTTTGGCTGAATCATGGATTTCTATTACCTTGCCTTTGTTTACCTGACTCTTCTGCCATGCTCTTTGAAGGGGGGAGGGGTGGATTAATGTATCATTCTCTGCAGACAAATAAATATACAGCCCTATCCCTCACATCTTGTTTGCAGGGCCTAATTTCCTCAGAATTCAATCACCTCTCCAAGTGAGAACTGAGATCCATGTATACTATCCTATCCTTTGGTTCTAAAGGGTGATGCATGAACTAGGGTAAATCATTCTATTTTTTAGACTGAGAATGTATTTACAATAGCTAAACAGAATAAATCCTTTACAACACTGAAAAAAACCTTAGGCTATGAAAAGGAAGGGAGATATAACACAATAGTGTAAAGTGGAAGTTTTTATTTTTATTCTTTTTTAAGTATAGGTATACTTAATATGTTTATAGTGACCAGTGATGGAGTCAGTTGATAAGAGGAGATTGAATATCAGGGGTAAGAGAGAATGATCAAGAGGACAAGCCCTTAGAATATGAGTTCTTCATCTTCTTTTGTGTCACTGACACATTAATCAGTATAGTAAAGCCTAGGGACCCTTTCTTATAGAATTACAAATGACACCAATTATATTAAAATATACTTATCAAAATATTTTATTTATTATTTTATTTTCCCCCAATTACATATAAAATATTCTTAACATTAATTTTTATTTTTATTTTTTTGCAGGGCAATGAGGGTGAAGTGACTTAACCAGGGTCACATAGCTCATAAGTGTCAAATGTCTGAGGTCAAATTTGAACTCAGGTCCTCCTGAATCCTGGGTGAGTGCTTTATCCACTGCACTAACTAGCTGCCCCCTAACATTCATATAAAAAAAAAGATTTTTTTGTTCCAAATTATCTTTTACTCTCCCATATCCCTTCATTGGGAAGGCACACAATTTGATATAGGTGATATATGTGCAATCATAAAAAAAAATATTTACACATTTGTCATGTTGTGAAAGAAAATATAGATCGCCCCAGAAAAATCTAAGAAAAGTAAGGAAAGTTATAAAAAATTCAGTTTTTCATCAGTCCTTTCTCTGGAGATGGATAAGTATTTTTCATCATGTCCTTAAAAAATCTTCTTGGATCATTGTATTGCTGAGAATAGTTAAGTCCTTCACAGCTGATCACTGTACAATATTGCTGTTACTGTGTACAATGTTCTCCTGGTTCTGTTCATTTCACTTTGCATCAGTTCATATAAACCCAGGATTTTCTGAGAGGATCCTGCCTGCCATTTCCATCACTGTACTATGCCACAATTTGTTCAGCCATCCCCCTATTGATCTACATCCCCTAAACTGTTATTTCTTTGCCATTAGAAAAAGAGTTGATATAAATATTTTTGTAGAGATAGGTCCTTTCCCCTTTTTAAAAAATTCTTTGGCATTCAGACCTATATTGCTAAATCAAAGAGTATGCATCATTTTATAGACCTTTGGGTATAGTTCCAAATTATTTTCCACAGTGGTTGAATAAATCCAAAACTCCACCATCAATCAGTGCATCAGTGCCTCAATCTTCCCACATGCCTTCAAACACTTTTTATTTTCCTTTTCTATCATATTAGCCAATCTGATAAGTTTGAAGTGGTACCTCAGAATTGTTTTAATTTGGATTTGTCTAATCAATTGCTATAGACAGCTTTGGTTATATCATCTGAAAACTACCTGTTCATGTCATTTGTTTGTCAATTGGAGAATAATTCTTTTAAAAAACATTGATGGGGCAGGTAGGTGGAACAGTGGATAAAGCACTGGCCCTGGATTAACTAGGACCTGAGTTCAAATCTGGCCTCAGACACTTTACACTTACTACCTCTGAGACCTTGGGCAAGTAACTTAACCCTCATTGCCCTAAAAAAAATTACTCATTTATATATTTGAGAAATGAAGACTTTATCAGAGAAACTTGCTGTAAGTTTTTTTCACAGTTATGATTAATAACTTTATTTCCCTCCATCCTGTTTTCCTCCTGTTTATTCTTCTCTCTCTCTTTTATCACCCTGTTCATCCTCAAAAGATTTTTTGCTTTGTAAGGGGCTAAAATTCTAGCTAGTCTGTCTAAAATCTAAAATATCTAATGAGTTGTCACCAATAAATTATAAGCTTTAGGAAGAGTTAGACTTTTTTTTTTTTTAGTGAGGCAATTGGGGTTAAGTGACTTGCCCATGGTGTCACACAGCTAGTAAGTATAAGTGTTAAATGTCTGAGGCCAGATTTGAACTCAGGTCCTCATGACTCCAGGGCTGGTGCTCTATCCACTGCACTACCTAGATGCCCCAAGAGTTAGACTTTTAAGCATTTATTAAGGAGAATAAGAATTTGGTGAAGAGAAAGAGAAAGGCCTAGATTCATTAATCTATTAAAGGGAGAGTATATTTCTAGCTCCCTTCTCCACACAAGTCCTGAGGAAACAGAATGAGAGTGCCAGTCTTGCCCCCTCTTCCTCCCACCAGCAAACGTCACTTCCTGATGTCAAAGAAAAACTGCATGGCCTTGCCCTCGGAGGCCTTCTCCTCATGGTGGAGCTTTCCTACAGTAGGTCTCCAGCAGGTAGCATCATTCCAATCACTACAGCTTCTTACTACTACATCCCCCAATCTACCCTTCCTTCTATCACTCCCCTCACCTTTCTTTTATCCCCTTCAACTCCTACTTTCCTGTAGGTTGATAGATTTCTACATTGAACTGAGTGTGTATATTATTCCTTCTTTGAGTCAATTCTGATGAGAATTCAAGATTTTCCCCTCTTTCCCTTGACTATAAAAGCTTTTTTGTACCTTTTTGTGAGATAATTTACATCATTCCACCTCTCCCTTTCCCTTTCTCCCTGTGAATTCCTCTTTCTCACCCTTTACTTTCAGTTTTTTTAGATATCATCCAATCATATTCAGCTCATACCTATGCTCTTATTTATTAACATTCCTTCTAACTTCCCTAATAATTGCAAAGTTCTTAGGAGTTACAGGATTATATTCCTATGTAGGAATATAAACAGTTTAGCCTTATTGAGTTCCTTATGTTTTTTCTTTCCTGATAACCTTTTTTTTTTTTTTTGTAGGGAAATGGGGGTTAAGTGACTTGTCCAAGATCACACAGCTAGTAAGTGTCTAAGGCTGGGTTTGAACTCAGGTCCTCCAGAATCCAAGGCTGGTGCCTTATCCACTGCGCCACCTAGCTGCCCCCATCCTGATAACCTTTTTATGCTTCTCTTGGTCTTGCATTTTAAAGACAAATTTTCCATTTGGCTCTGATCTTTTCATTAGTAATACTTGAAACTCCTCTATTCCATTAAATATCCACTTTTTCCTCTGAAGAATTATACTTGGTTTTTTCTGGGTAGGTGATTCTTAGTTGTAATCATAGCTCCTTCACTTTCTGGAATATCCCATTCCAAATCCTTTTAATGTAGAAGCTGCTAAATCATGTTATCAAGACTATGGTTCCATGATATTTTAATTCATTCTGTCTGCTGGAAATATTTTCTCCTTGACCTGGGAGCACTGGAATTTGGTTAAAATATTCCTAGGAGTTTTCATTTTGGGACCTTTTTCAGGAGGTGTTTGGTGGAGTCTTTCCATTTCTATTTTACCATCTGGTTGTAGAGTCTCAGGGCAGTGTTCCCTGATAATTTCTTAAAAAATGATGCTGGGGCAGCTAGATGGCGCAGTGGATAGAGCACCGGCCCTGGAGTCAGGAGTACCTGAGTTCAAATCCGGCCTCAGACACTTAACACTTACTAGCTGTGTGACCCTGGGCAAGTCACTTAACCCCAATTGCCTCACTGAAAAAAAAGAAAAGAAAAGAAAAAATGATGCCTAGGGTTTTTTTTTTTTTATCTTGGCTTTCAGATAATCATTTAAAAATTATCTTTCCAAATCTATTTTCCAGGTCAGTTACTTTTCGAATAAGATATATCACATTTTCTCCTATTTTTATATCCTTTGCATTCTGTTTTATTACTTCTTTATGTCTCATGATGCCATTACTTTCCACTTGTCCAATTCTAATTTTTAAAGAATTACTTTCTTCATTAAGCTTTTGTACCTTCTTTCCCATTTGGTCAATTCTACTGTTTAAGGAGTTGGTATTTTTTCCCCCTTTGGTTAGGTTTTCTACATCATTCCCCATTTGGCTGATTCTGGCCTTTAAAACATTTTCTTCGGGGACGGCTCGGTGGCGCAGTGGATAAAGCACCGACCCTGGATTCAGGAGTGCCTGAGTTAAAATCCGGCCTCATATGCTTGACACTTACTAGCTGTGTGACCCTGGGAAAGTCACTTAACCCCCATTGCCCCGCAAAAAAAACCAAAAACAGAAACAAAAACAAAAACAAAATTTTCTTCTTCATTATACTTTGTGCCTCTTTTATCATATGGCCTGGTTGTTTTTTTTTTTTTTAAGGCATTATTTTTTCAATAATTTTTGTGCCTCTTTTAGCAAGCTGTTGATTCTTTTTCATGATTTTCTTTCATTACTTCTAATTATTTCCCTAATATTTCCTTTACCTCTTCTATTTGATTTTTTACATCCTTTTTGAGTGCTCCCATGGCCTGAGAGCAATTCACATTTTTCTTTGAGATTTTGGATATAGCAGTTTTGACTTTTGTTTGCAAGGTTTTTGTTTTGATCTTCCCTTTCATCATAGTAACTTTATATGGTCAGGGTCTTTTGTGTTGTTTGCTCATTTTCCCAGTCTATTTCTTGACTTTTAATTTTATATTAATATAAAATTTAAATTAATATAAAGTTATGCTTTGCTCCCAGGGTGAAGGGGGCACTGTCCCAAGCTTCAGTATTTTTATGCAGCTGTTTTCATGGCTAGTTCTGAGGGGTCTGTAAACTTTCAGCAGCTCCTCTCAGGTTGTAGAACCTAAGGAAAAGGACTTTTGTAATCTTCTCCTGACCAATCATCTGACCCCCTTACTGTCTTTTCATCAGGAATGCTTGAAAGTCCTCTATATCACTGAAGGCCTATGTTTTACCCTGAATGATTATATTCAGTTTTGCTGGGCATGTCATTCTTGTTTGTAAATCTAGCTCCTTTGCCCTCTGGTATATTATAGTCCAAGCCTTCCAGTCAGGGAAAGGTAAATGGACCAGTTTGCAATAGTGAGCACCCAATTGTGATTGGATAACAAAATTGTACTTGTCCTAATTATCACTATGGAACAGCTACCTATCTAACTTTTTAACTGTACAAGCAAAACAAGTATATTCAGAATTCTCTCCTAATTTAGAGTTCCAAGAAACCCAAAGAAAGAACAACTAGAAAGGATACACATACAGGTTTCAGCCAGTCCTTTCTGGTTGATATTAGGGCTTAGAGATGCAGACCACTCCTAATATTTATGGTCACTTAAGGTAATGATTAGTTCATTGGAATGTCAACATGTACAACGCTATATTATTACTCATGATTTTGAAAAGTTAATTGAGAAAAGTCTTGGTAAGAGTGAAAAGTTATGTTCTTTTATGGTCCATTACATAGAATCCAAATGATTTTAAAGGTAGGATTCCATCTGGCTTGTATATTTAGAATGGTCTGTTGCTATAGAAAGATTTAACTTTGCTTGTTTCATACATCAGATTCATAGACTTCCACAAAGTTAAAATGAAAAACAAAAAACAAAAAACAACTGGAGCAAATATGTCCAAAACTGCATAATATTTTCACCTGTAATTTATTAATGTGGTAATTCTGCAAGCTCAACAGACATAGTGCAAAATTCATTGAGTGACCTTGTTCTATTGAAAGAGGCCCTTTACTTTCTTTTTCTTTTTGGCAGAGCACTGAGGGTTAAGTGACTTGCCCAGGGTCACACAGCTAGTTAGGTGTCAAGTGTCTGAGCTGGATTTGAATTCATGTCATCCCGAATCCAAGGCCAGTGCTTTATCCAGTGCGCCACCTAGCTGCCCCTGCCCCTTTACTTTCATTAACAGTCATATTTAAGTCTAGTTCTCACAACACCAACCAGCTTTTCAAATTGGCATTCTGTGTTGCACAATGGAAGGAAGTCTAAGCCATGGAATACAGCTGTTTCATTTCCCAACATGACTATTTCAAAATGGTGGCAGAAATGCTAGTGTTATATGTAAATGTCATGCAGAACAATTTCTTTTTCAATGTAATTGTGGTCTTCACGCTTCAGATAAAGAGGTATCTTCCCCTTCTTTTACTTTTTTTATTTGGTAATATAAAGCAGAACATCTGTGTTTTCCTTTACTCTGAAGATATAAATAAGTTGATGACTTCAAGGATAGAAAATCAAATTTCTTTTTCTTACAAATCTTCTCTTCCAAGTATAATATCTTACAGGAAAGGAGAGAACAACCATGGTTGAGAAGGAAGTTCAAGGTAGACAAAGAGTATGTAAGATCATGTAGCTCCTATAAATTACTTCTAGTCACTTGACCTGAATAAATGGTACTTCAGAGTACTGAAAGACTATGCAGTTGTGATTACTGAATTACAGTTCTTGAAAGGAACTGTGAAAATGGGAAAGGTGTTGCTATATGGTAAATGGACGCACATTTTGTTCTGATTTACAAAAAAGAGAAAAGGTAGAATCACCCAAAGTATAGATTGGTTGACTTGGTACCAATTATTGACACAATTCTAGAAGATATTAATAAGCAGATGCTTTTTCAACATTTAGAAATGGAAATGATCATTAGGAGTCACAGTGGCTTCCTTAAGAACAATCATAAGGAACAAATATTTGTTTTGTTTTTGCAGGACAATGAGGGTTAAGTGACTTGGCCAGGATCACACAGCTAGTGTGATCCTGAATCCAGGGCTGGTGCTTTATGCACTGTGCTGCCCAGCTGCCCCCTATTTATTTGTTTTAAATAAAAACAAAACAAATCCCTAGGCTAGTGGATCTAATCCACGCAGTAGACACAGGGTAGCTTGATTTCAGGAATATATGCAAAAAAGCTGGCTGACCACTTGTCAGGGATAATATACAAGGGATTAATCTTTGGATGGCAGCTGAACTAGAAAATCTCCAAGTTTTCTTCCAGCTAAACCTAGGGTTATGTGATTTTATGATTCAATGAATAAAGTAATATGGCAGCCAAAAAGACTAATTAAGATAACATTCATAAAAATAGAGAGCTGAAAATAAAGGCAATATACCCCAGCATTCCAATTTCTCCTAGAGTGTTGAATTTTGTTCTGAGTGACACATTCTGAAAGTGGAATGAACAAACTGGAGCATGTTCAAAGGTTAGTAAACAAAAAGATAAGATGACCTGAAACCATGAAAGGATTAATAAAAGATGTTAGCATTGTTTAGCCTGGATAGGACAAGAGTTAGGGAGAACAACTATATTTGAAAAAGAATGCAGAAAAGTGATTCAATTTTAACATATCACTCAATAGGACAGAATGAAGGCAAATATAAGGAAGTTATAATGATATCATTTAACTTCATCCCATGACTTTCAAAAACTTTTTACACTTTGTCTTAAGCTTATCATACAGATTGTTTGAGCATCTTATTGCAGACTTCAAGTTGTATGGGGTGACTTTATTATTTTCTTCATTCACCCCAATCTTAAAAAAGTAAGATTATATCTAAAAATATTTTAGAAATTCTCAAATGTAATTAATACAATTTAGTTATAGTTTAGAAGAATTTATGTTTAAATAGCTTATTTATCATGAATTGTTCAGTCTACTTCTGCATGACAATTAGTGAATAGCATATAAATCCATTTATCCAAGAATACATAAAAAATAAATCAGAGAATTTATACAGATTAGAATACATAGAGCAATACATGGAGTATATGATGTACATTAGAGGTCTTCTTGACATGGTGAAATTATTTATATTATCAATGAAATAATATTTACAAAGAATTTAGGACAGTGCTTGGCACATAGTAGGTTCCCATATGAATGCTAGCTATTATTATTATGATTATGATTACTATTCCACTATCCCTATTTAATTAATGCAATTGGAAATGTTATATCATCTAGATATCACTCCTCAAATTTTATCATTAATAATAATATAATAAAAATTCTAGAACTATAGAAATATAATTTATAATTAAGACTCAGTATTAACTACGGAGATGAAAATTGTCATAAATCTTATGAGATTAAATTCCAAACTATAGTCTGTCTCCTATCATCCCCCCCCCCATTTCATTAATTGGGGGTAATATGGAACACTGCAGTGCTTAAATGAAAAACTTATTGGATCCAAATTCAGAATATTGGTGTCAATACCATTTAACATATAGATAAAAGGCAAACAAAAGTGGAGTTGAGGAGGAGAGTTACTTAATTGGCAATCTGGAAATAAAATAATCAGTATCTGTTCATTTTAAATTTACTTACAAATAATAAATTCATTTGTCAATAAATAACTAATTAGTAAGGCATAAGAAATTTCTCCAAAACTCTTTAAATGTAAATTATCAAAATGATGATGATAGACTTGAAAATCCTCCAAAGTAAACCATGGGAACAATTTTAGAAGGATGCTGAAGAAGCAAAATAATTTGGCTTGTTTCAACATGAAGGAAGATTAGAGGAAAGGAAACAAAAGGATTTTAAAGAATAAAGAAGAAAGGATTTAGATTATCATAAACAAATTGGCAGTGAAAAAATAAGCCACAGACTAAATCTGGAGTGTAATTACCATCTCTATTAAACACAGAAAGGTCCATATTTGGAAAGCAAGGATTTTTTTTCAGACTATGAAAAAACGGTGAGAATAGGATGTCAGCACATGACTATTTTGCTAAGAAAAATAAATCACCTCCATATTGAAGAGGAATTGGAGGATGTTGCTAAAGCTTTCATATTATAAAACATAATGAATAATTCAGAACAATAAAAAATAACAATGGGTTGGCATGCCCCATACAATTTGACTACAATAAAACAATCTAACCCACATCAAAGTCATACAGAAAATGTATCATTTAAGATATGCAATTAAAAGAAATAGGAACTGGAGAAAAACATTAAACATGATAAAGCTAATACTCTTGCCAAGTGAATACTATTGCACTGCAACAGTGCCAAACGTTATATATATATATGTGTGTGTGTGTATATGTTTGTGTATGTATGTACATGTACATGTATATGTATATACACACATATATACATACACATAGATATAGGTGTGCATGCATACATACATACATATATGTGTGTGTGTGTGTGTGTGTATCCTGTAGAATGATACTAATTGAACTTAAGAACACTTGTTAAACACATTATCAGGCTTAGTTTTTCATTGAGATATAATATTAAGTTATGGTTAAAATATTAGTTTTAAGCATCCTTTTCTGCAAACCAATCAACTTTGGTGACTACAACTTGGATAGAACTCACAAATTAATACTAAAATTTAAATTTAATTATAAAGATGTATGGACCTTAAGAGGTCATCTAATCCATTGGGTAGCTGATGGAGTAATGAGCATCTAATATTTTCTATCCAACTCATGTGGTGAAATTTGTTTCATGAGTGTCCATGGTCACTAAATGAACAGCGTATTGGCATTAGCTTTCTCTATACTTAACTAGACTGGTCTTAGGAAAGCAGGTACGGTACATTGTTGTTGTTGTTTTTCCTACCAGACTCATAACTTCACAGCATTGTCAACTTTACATGAACTCTGATGGCATTCCTTTTAGAGAATCTAGGGTCACTTCTATATCACATTGAAAATTTGAAGCAGGAATTTTTAGAGAAATATGGAATAAGAAGATATCTCTTATCAAAAAGGGTCATATTAAATTCATTCAGTCTTTCCTTTGTTATTTACTGTGTTAATCAATATTCACAGGTTTATCATATAAGCTTTATAAGAAAACACTTTGGGGTAATGACTAAGAATCATAGAAACAGACCTAGCAAAGTTCTTATAGGTCATCCAGGTTAACCCTTATCAAGATTTCTTGCATATGGATGCATATGTCTGTGTGTGTGTTGATAATTGTGTATTATGGACCCTATTGATTATCTGGTGAAACTTATTGAACCTTTCACAAATAATGTTTTAAATGCATAAATATATAAATAAAATTGATAGGGACAATTTTTGCCTTTGTATCCCTGATGCTTATCACAGCAAGTGGCATAAAACAGGCACTTAATAAATGCTTGTTGATGACATAAGATCATAAAGGAAACTCAGAATAGTAAAAATAATGATGTAATTATTTTTCCCCTTTCAAGGTTAGATTCTCCTTAACATCTGTCCATGGATCTCAGGTTAAGAACCACTGCCCTAAACAGTACCTGAACCTCATCCACAGAATCCATGATAAATAGTAATCTAGTATACTTTGTCTAAAGATTCCCGTATCAGGAAACTCCCTACCTTTTTAGGTCCATTATTCTTTTTGAAACCCCCCATTAAGAAGTCTATCCTTAAAGTGGGTCAAAAATCTATATCCGTTTAACTTCTATCCATTGATTATAATTCTGCCCTCTAGAACCTCCTTTGGAACTAGAACATTCATTTTTTTTTAAGCTATAGAATTTCCACAGGATAGGAGTTTGATAATGTTAATAACAGTGGTCCTTTCAATCTAATGGTTGTAATTGGTTAGAATCAAAGTGATATTCTCAATTATAGCACTTCTAGCTATACCTCAGAAATGAGCACAAATAGCCTCTGTTGCTTTATGTCTTGATTTTGGTTTTGACTAAAGACAATATTAATAGAAGTGAAAATCTATTTGAGACTCCAAGATAAAAAAAATTCAAAAAGCTTGGTCTAGGGAACAAATTGCTTCTTTTATTTTTTTTTTCCGGGGCAATGAGAGTTAAATGACTTGCCCAGGGTCACACAGCTAGTAAGTGTCAAGTGTGTGAGGCCAGATTTGATCTCAGGTCCTCCTGAATCTAAGGCTACTAAATCCACTGAGCCTCCTAGTTGTCCCCTAATAAATTGATTCTTGAAATAACATGAGCATCTATTTAAATTTAATTCATGTAATTGATGAAAACTTCCCCTTTTATGTTTTAACAAGAATACTTTTTCACAAGTATAAAAATATATTACACTTGCACTTATATCGATACTTCAAGGGTCTATGATCTTGTCAGTGTGGTAAATCCCTCTACTGACACAGATTGCCATTCTTCGACAAGGTAACAGATGGCATTTTACTGTTGTTATACTGCAGGAAATAATATCAACTAGGCAACTGCCAACCTACTGATGAGCCTCTCCTAATAAAACTGGCCTAGTCCAAAGCAAAAATGAAAGAAAGAGAAAATTCAGACATACAATCACTGGACCCATACTGAAAGCTTTTCAAGCTTCATACAACTCTTCAGATATTGTAATTGATTGACAGAACCTCTAAGAAGTCTGAGTTACCTTAATATCATGATGAAGCAGTAGAAAAGGCCTTTAGTATTTCTATAATTTTGCAGTTATAATTACATTCAAAATAACATTAATGTAGTTACATGTAATACATAGAAAAAATAAGAAATATGAAAGTCATAGTGCTATAATTGTTAATGGTAAGGGATAGATTAACACCTTGAGTGAAATACAAAGGAGGAATGGAAGAGAATGCACTAAGAAAAAATTTTGTGAAGAGGTGGAGTCCATATGGCAAAGTAAAGGCTCACCTGAGCTCTCCCTAATCCACCTCCAAACAACTTTAAAATAATACCTCAAAAATAATTTTGGAGTGGCAGAAGCAACAAAAGGAAAGGGCGAAATTATTTACCAACCCAAAGCAACTGAAAAGATCAACAGGAAAGATTTGCATTACTGGGTTGAGAGTGGGGCCTGGTCCAGAACAGACCATGCCTTGGCAAGCCATTGGCATACCTTGGGTACATGTGCTTACCAACAGCTTCTAGAACTCTCAACCAACAGGTGGTAAGGGAATCTGACAATTGGTCAGAAGGAGATTAGAGGAGATCCTTTCTTGGCACTGGGTGGACGACACTGTTGCATTGCCCATACAGTTCCAATTCATAGTCCCAGGATGAAGAAAGAGCAATTAGCAAGAGCAGAAACACTGGTCACAGTTTGAAAGTGGAAAAGTATTCTTATGGTAAATCACAGAACAAAGCACAAGCAAGGAGAGCAGTGGTCCATAGATCATACCACCTTGGAAGAACTAAAAACATACCCGCAGAGTTAGCTCTGAAAATAGCAGCAAAAAAGCCCTGAAGCTTGGGACAGTGCCCCCTCCTATCCAGGAGGAGAGCCCAACTTTAACACAAAGTTAAAAGTCAAGCAACAGCCTATAAAATTAGCAAAAGAGGAGGAGGAGGAGGAGGAGAAGAAGGAGGAGGAGGAGGAAGAGAAGAAGAAGAAGACATTCCCCACCTTCTGCTAAAATTTGCAGGTTGAGTTCTCAGAGGGTAGCTACTACTACTTTAAGGGTTCTAGAAATAACTCTCAAAGACCCTTATTCCTACTGTAATTTTTGAGTGCCAAATGTAGTAGTCCCCATTGACAGTCATCCCATTGTTTCAATTACTTATTACTAAAGTGCTTGCTCAAATAACATGGTAAAGCCATTTAATGCAAAATGTTCTAAAAACTTGGTCCACTTCCACAAAAAACACACAGCATCAATAGGAGGAGTAAGCTTAAGCTCAGAACATAATATTAGTGAGGCAAACATGTAAGATGTATGACAGTGGTTCAACTAACAATACCTGCTCTGGAAGTCCTTCTGTCTAGAGACCTCATGCAAAACATTTTGTTGTTTCTTCATTCTTGATTCTTGATGAGGACCAATAGCATCATGAGAAAGATGTCTTAAATTGTTCATGAATTGGATTTAAGTGAGGCAGAGTTGTGCAAACTCTCTACTCCAGAGACATTGAAGTCCAGTGGAAAGAAAAAAATCAAAATGACTGTCAATGGCCTGGGCTTGGTCCTTCTAAGTTAAGATCTTTCCCAGGTCTGTTTGTCTGAGGCAATGCCCATTAAATAAATAAGGGCTAAGTAAGAATCCAGATAAAATATGGCCTAATTTACACTTGCAAAAATATTAATCTGGGAGGGGAAGACCCTCCAAATTTCTGGCCAGAACAGAAAGCAGTTTCTATTTACAGTCATTCTAAGCTATCAAAATATAAACAATGTGCCACAGAGTCTTGGGTTGGCAATTATTATTGAGCATTCAGTGAAAGCCAAGGTGATTTGTGTTAAAAGAAATAGTCAAGTGGTTTTAGTTCTTGTAGTAGAAGAGGACCAAAATGACATCACTCTGTTGGGGTCTGGGCACAATGGCTTATCAGACTAATGCAAATTTGGAAGGCTCTACTACAGGTCAGGAACAAATAGTCCAGATGAATATATTGAATAAAGATGTCTCTAAATTTGCACATCTCATATTTATTTTGAGCTACTGTAATTCTGCTTGGCAAAGAGAGCACAGCACCTCCTTTTGATGTGGGCATGCTATGCTGAGTGGTCCTCCTATCTCATAATTGATTCCAAATTTCTTAAGAGAGACCTTGAGAGTATCCTTGTATCCCTTCTTCTGACTTTCAGGTGAGTGCTTGCCTTGTGGAAGTTCTCTATAAAATAGTCTTTTAGGCAAACATATATTTTCCATTTAAACAATGTGACCAGACTATCAGAGTTTCACTCTCTGCAGTAGATTTTGAGTGCTTAGCAGTTTACCTCAAAAAAACCCTCAGTGTCTGGTAAGTTAGCTTAAGAGCCAAGTGATCTTCAGAATCTTTCTAACACAATTCAAAGGGAAGTGACTGAGTTTCTAGCATGGCAATGGTATACAGGTTTCACAGACATACAACAATGAGGTCAGCACAATGGCTCTGTAGACCTTCAGTTTGGTAGGCAGCCTCACATCTCTTCTCTCCCATACTTTCCTTCAGAGCCTCCCAAACACTGAGCTAGCTCCGGCAATGTGTACATCAACCTTATCATCTATGTGGGCATCCCTGGAAAGTATACTGACAAGGTAAATTAATTTATCCACAGCATTCAAAGTTTCTCCAATTGCTATAACTGATGGTTCCACATATGGCTGGTATGGCACTGGCTAGTAGAGAACTTCTGTTTTCTTGCTGTTCATTTTTCAGCCAAATTTGGCACAATCAACAGAGAATTGATCCATACTTCATTGCATCTCAGACTCAGAGGCTGCATTGAATCTGTGAACAAAAAGTTATGCAGCAACTCTCCCTCCAGTTTAGTCTTGGCTTATAGTCTATCCAAGGTAAATAATTTACCATTAGTGTGATAGCTGACCATGATACCATTTTCATCCTTGTTAAAGGTGTGTAATGGGATTGCTGAAAATATGCTAAAAATCATGGGAGAAAGCACATGGGCTTGAACAATGAGCCCACTGGTGAGTGGGAAATATATAAATTTAATAGCAAATAATTTCTTTTAAATAAATGAAAAGTTTAATTTTTTAAAAAATCAAGCTTCCAAACCCCAAAATATCTTTCGTAATAAAAGCAACCATAAATTATATTCCTATGGACACAGAATTCATATGTGCATTGCAAGTGGAAAGAGTCTTTTTTCCTGGTTGGGAGGGGGGGGGAGGAATTTGGGAAGAAGCAGAAATGAGAAAAGCTAGCAGTCTTCATCATGCCCTTTCCTCAGCTTGTTACATTAAAGGTTTGGGGGAACTTCAGCTTTTGGTTGCCTTTCTCCCAATAGCTATATCTCCTTAACTCCTTATTGTATGACATATAATCTCTTATTTCTGTTTTGTTATTGATGTGGATAAAAGTTCTTCTTTGTTATTTTCTCTATTGTATCTTGTGGGAGAGGGGTCAAGACTTGGGTATAAAGTTTGAGTCCTTCTTTCCAATTAAAAAATGAATCAGAAGATTAACTTGAATCTGAAAATCATATCAGCCCTTCTTGGAGAAGGGTGGGTAAAGAAAAGGCTAGAGATGTATATTCTGCCTCCCTCTGAGCCACTTAATGACATGCTATTGCTATGTGTGGGGGACAGACCTCACTACACAATAGTTTTGAAATATATCATCATTCTATCCATTATTGGTGGCATTTTGGAATTAGTGAGGAGCCTTATAAAATTTAAAAATACATTTCTGTCATCTTCATTACTATCACTATGAATATTATCTTAAGGATGTTTAGCCTGGAGAAGAAATGAGTTGAGTCATGTTTTTGTTTTCAAGTGCTTGAAAGGCTATCACATGGAAAACTTAATCTTCTTTGGCCCAAAGCAACAAATTTGATGTAGTGGTTAGAAGTTGCAGAGACAGACTTAGATTTAATGTAAAGAAGTAAACAGAAACATCTCAATAATAAAACTGACCAAAAGTGGAATGGGCTGCTTAAAAAAGTAGTGAGTTCTTCACTAAAAATCTTCAAGTAAAAACTGAATGAATCTTTTTCATGCATTTTATAGAGGGAATTTTCTGTAAAGAAAAGGTTAGATTAAGTGGTTTTTAATACCCCTTCTTGTTCTCAGATTCTTTGACTCTGGATTTTGTCATCTTCATTTTCCTTTCCTCATCACCAGTGTCATCATTAATTACATCACTATTGTATTGGTAATTTTGCCCCCACCCTCAGGCCTCAAGTTTTATATCCAGCAACTAAGGACAAACCCAGCAAGGGCTAGCAGACAAGGCCTATCCAAGGTGAGGTAAACAATTTTAAGTAAGCTAAGTAGAAGATTTGGAGAAGAGAACACTAGAAGCCAAGTTGACAGAGAAAAGGTAAGGACTCACCTGAGTTCTCCCAAATTCCTCTCCAAACAAATTTAAGTAATCCCTAAAAATGAATTCTGGAGCAACTGAACCTACAAAAAGAGAGGGAGAAAAAAATCCCAGCCCAAGAACTTAGAAGGTGAGCAGGAAAGATTTGTCTGGGTTGAGAGTGGAGCTCTATCTACTGTAGCCTATGGGGTGGGTCCCAGCAAACCAGCAGGAGGCCTTAGAATTGAATGAGTCAGCAATAATAGCACGGGCTTCCGATCTCTCATCCCACAAGGAGTAAGGGGACAGACAACTGGTCAAAACAAGATTATTGGAGTATCTTTGCTGGTACTGGGTAAAGGATTCTGTTGCATTGTCCATATGTAAATCTGGGTCACAGTTCTAGGTTGCAATACCAGGATGAGGAGGGGCATTAGTACACCAATGCTTATAGCCACAGGGAAGTAGGGACACTAGTCATATTTCCAGGGTGGAAAAAAGTGCTTGCAATCACTCACAGGGCAGAGCACAGGCCAGAAGAGCGAGAACCACATGCCTCATTGGATCATATCATCTTGGAAGAACTGAAAACTTAAAGAACTCCAGAACTAGCTTGAGCGTAGCAGCAAGAAAAGCTTGAAAATTGGTAAAATGACCCCCCTCCAGGAAAATGGCTTCACTTTAATTCAGAGTTAAAAGTTAAGAACTGGGGGATAGCTAGGTGGCACAGTGGATAAAGCATCAGCCCTGAATTCAGGAGGACCTGAGTTCAAATCCGGCCTCAGACACTTGACACTTAACTAGCTGTGTGACCCTGAGCAAGTCACTTAACCCTCATTTCCCTGCAAAAAAGAAAAAAAAAGTTAAGACCTGGTGCAAAAAAGGGGGGGGGGCAGCTAGGTGGCACACTAGATAAAGTACTGGCCCTGGATTCAGGAGGACCTGAGTTTAAATCTGGCCTCAGACACTTGACACTTACTAGCTGTGTGACCCTGGGCAAATCACTTAACACCCAGTGCCCTGAAAAAACAGTCAAGAACAGAGATGGAATAATGGGAAAACAAACAAACAAACAAAAAAGAAGCTCACCATAGAAAGTTCCTATTGGGTATGAGAACATAACAGCTTAAAAAAATAGGCTATATGGTTAAAGAGGGAAAACAATTCACTTCTTAAAAAGCAGAATAGGCCACGTGGAAAAAAAGGTACAAAAATTTATCACAGAAAAGAACTCCTTAAAAAGTAGCATTGACCAAATGGAAAAGGAGGTACAAAAACTCATGGAAGAAAATAATTCCTTAAAAATTAGGATTTGGAAAGTAGAAACTAATGACTCAATGAAACATCAAGAAACATTAAACAAAATCAAATGAATGAAACAATAGAAGAAAATGTGAACTATCTCCTTGGAAAAACAGTTGACCTGGAAAGTAGATCCAGGAAATATAGTTTAAGAATTATTGGACCTGAAAACCATGACAAAAAAGAAAAAAAAAACCTAGACATTATCTTTCCAGAAATTATCAAGAAAAACTGCTAGAATTACAACTAAGAATTACCTACTGAACAAAACTGAATGTAATCCTTTGGGCGTGGGGGGGGTGGGAAATGGATATTCAAGAAAATAGAGGACTTTCAAGCCTTCCTTATGAAAAGCTCAGAGCTGAATAGAAAATTTTACTTTCATATACAAGATTTAAGAGAAGTATTGGGGGAGGGGTGGGGAGAGAGAGAGAGAGAGAGATAAACAGGAGAGAAATAGGATGAAGGGAAATACATAGTATTCATAACTGTAAAAAAAATTACAGCAAGTTCTTTTATAAATGCCTCACTTTTCAAGTTTATAGAAAATTGCATTTTTTAAAAGGTGCCATTCCCCAATTAATAAATAGTCAAAGATATATATGAACAGACAGTTTTCAAATGACATAATCAAAAACTTTCCATAGCTACATTAAAATACTACGTATCACTATTGATTTTTCAAAAAATGCAAATTAAAACAACTCTGAGTTACCACTCCCTACCTATCAGATTAGCTAATATGACAGAAAAGAAAAATGACCAATGTTGGAGGGGATGTGAGAAAACTGAGACATTAATTTGCTGTTAGTGGAGTTGTGAACTGATTTAACCATTCTGCAGAGCAATTTGGAACTATGCCCAAAGGGCTTTAAAGTCATGTATAACCTTTGACTCAGCAATACTGCTACTAGGTCTGTATTCCAAAGATTTAAAAAACAAAAAGGAAAAGGATTCATATGTACAGAAATATTTATAGTAGCTCTTTTAGTGATAGCAAAGAATTGGAAATTAAGGAGATATCCATCAACTAGGAATTACTAAAAAAGTCTTGCTATATGATTGTAATGGAATACTATTATACTATTATAAGAAATGAGTAGCAGGAGGCTCTCAGAATAGCCTGGAAAGACTTACATGAACTGATACATATTGAAAGATGCAGAACTAGGTAGAACATTGTACACAGTAACAATACTGTGTAATGATTCAAGAAAATTCCTAAGGACTTAGGATGAAAAAATGCCTTTCATCTTCATAGGAAGAAGCAACAGAGTCTGAATGAGGATAAAAGCATACATTTTAAATTTTATTTTTCTTGGGGTTTTTTTGGTCTGCTTTCTTTCATAACATAAGTAATTTAGAAATGTGTTTTGCATTATTGCACATGTATAACAAATATCAAGTTGTTTCACTTCTCAAAGATGGGATGGGGGGAGGAGGGAAGAGAATTTGGGACTAAATTTTTAAATGAATTTTAAAAATTATTTTTATGTATAATTGGTGAAAAATAAAATATTAAATAAAAAGAGATGGAAATTGATAGGAGTCTTCAAATTCTTGAAGGACTGTGATGTGGAAGACTTATTCCATTTTATATAAGGAGGCAGAACCAGGATAAATTGGTGAATATTACAAACAAGCAAATTAGGGTTGATGTCAAAGAAAAAGAATCAACAAAAAACCAAAACAAAACAAAACCCTCCAAAAAACCCTCCATAAAAAGTAGGGTATTCAAAAAATGAAATGAGCTACCTTAGGGGTTGTTGGGTTCCTCAACATCAAACATCTTCAAGCAGAGCCTTGATGACATTTTTTTCAGGTATAACCTATTGGGAATTCTTTTCAAGTATGGGTCTACTAGAAGGTTTCCAGTGTCTTCTGGATCTCAAATTCTGTGATGCTATGAAATCAAATGGAAGAATTCTGCTGTATTCTATAGTCCTGGCATAATCCGAAATCCTGATGGAGAAAATCCAGCTGGGGCAGGGAGCATGAACGTCATCAGGTCAAAATAATATTTTGAGTAGTTCAAGATCTCCATTACCAGACACATACTTATACTGGGTCAGGTACATTGTCCACATCCCTTCTCTTTGACTTCTAATTAATGAACAATAGATGTGTTGCCAGTAGCCCTGACATGGAAAATGTGTCCATATAATAAAATTTTCCTTTAATTCTAGAATTTGGAAGACATTACTTTGGTCTCCACGATACATATTTCATGGGCAAAGTTAATCAATAGAACCTATATTTTATTTAAAATACCACAATTATTAGAATAGAGGAAAGAGGAGTTTTCTATAGTATTAATCTTTCCTAATTCAGTAATCAAGAAATATGAACTCAATTGTTGTGAAATAAATTCAACTGTAAATTTAAAATCCCACTTGTTTGTTTCATAGCTGTAGTGTTTATTCTCCAAAGGCCTAATTAAAGTAGGTTTAATTAATGGAATCAATGTGAAGGAATGTATAATATATGGGGTACAGGCTGTAAGTCTTTTTTATTTAAAAATCAGGATGTTCAGGAACCAAATAAATGTGTCTGGGGCTTGATTTATAATATTGTTCAGTTCACAAATCTAAAGAATTAGGACCCTATATTAATAAAGTTTGTCCTTTTTATTGAACTAGACTATATGAAAAGGACAAAGGATGATTTAGAGTGGCAGAATTATCTCTATTACTTTATATATGCTAGAGAAGGGGTAAGCATTCTCTTGATTGAAACCTTAGTCTACTTTTCCTTGACAAATTTTCACATTAATTTACATCATTGTAATTTACATCATTGCGTTTACTATTAGTGCACTTGCTCCATCACACAGGGGAAGAAATTTTATTAGCACACAGTCAGCTATTGTGAAGAATAGACATTAGGAAAGGAATCTACCTTAAGGCATAAACAAGAGCCAATTTTCTGTGTTTCCATAGTTTGGGCCTAGATCAGATATAATATAGAAGGTTAGGATATCTTATCTTGAATTCCTTGGTGTGAGGTAAAAGGAATTCTAAACCAGTTCAGGAGAAATAGGAAAAGAGTTGGGAACATAATACTGCTTGAGTTTAGAGATGCTGTCAGCCATTGACATGATTTCAGAGGTGTAGGACACAATTGAGATGATGGCAATTATCCCACTGTCACACACACACACACACACACACACACAGACAAGGTCCTGTGATCGTTTAGCATGCCCCACTAGGGGCATGATAGGGAACATGAAAGCCTGTACATTTTTCCTACTAGGAAATCCACAGTTGCATTTTGGATATTCAAGTGTGACTCATTATTTTTATAGATGATGCTTTGAATGACTATATTCTCCCCTACATATGAAACCTATCTCCTGATTCAGAGAATAGGCTGATAAAATAAGAGGATAGTGAAGACAAAGCTCAAATTACAGGCATCTAGCCTTTATTGTTCCCTACTCTATAGGCCACAATGGTTTTTAAAAATTAAATTAAATTAATAAAAGTGAAAATTTTACATTTTTACAGAACTTTATGGTTTACAAAGTTTTCATGTTCACTATCTAATTTAATCTTCACAACAACTCCATGAAGTAAGACACACATGCAAATGAGGACAACCCCAAAGGATTGCATAAATAGAAAGAAGTCTAGGCGAATTGAGAAGAAGTCTTTGAAGAGAAAAGAACCATTTTAAGCAGAGGTGGGTTTAGGAAAGGTCTCGTGGGAAAGGTAGGACCTTAGTTGGACCTATAAGATAGGAATTCAACAGAGAAAAAGGAGGGAAATTAGGGAAGCCCATTGTAGCCAGGGAAGATAAAGACATATGGAATGGCAGAACTAAAACAGGGCAGAATGAGAACTGCTGATTGGGAGTTGTTAATCTAGTTTAACAAGATCATAGAATATGTGACAAGAAATAGCTTGAGAAACAAAAGTCGTTTTCTTCTTTTTATTGTGGCAGATTGTCCCTAGAGAGATGGTCTGGAGCCAGACTGATGAGAACAAACTCACACCTCTGGTGTGTGAATAGAAGTACTGCTGCCCCTTCTTATTCTCAGTTGCTGTTCTTGTTTCTTATGGTGGAGGAGGAAGGGAGCAGAGGAAGAAGAACACATGTTTAATTGAGAAGGTAAGGTCTATATTCTCTGTGAATTCTCCATGTCTGACATTCTTCTTCTAGTCGCCCCTTGATAACCAGTTTAAGATGATAATTTTGTTATGGAAAAACAATTCACCAATGAGAAGTTAGGTATCATGGGGCTATGCACAGCAAGAAGATACAAGAGAAAGAGCAATAAAGAAGGAAAGAAGATAAGCATGTTACTTGTTCAGTTTTTTCAGTTGTGTCCAATTTTTTGTGACCCCATTTGGGGTTTTCTTGGCAAAGGCACTGGAGTGGTTTGCCACTTGTCTTCTCCAGTTTATTTTACCGACGGTGAAACTGAGGCTAAGAAATTAAGTGACTTAACCAGGGTCACACAGCTATTAAGGGTCTGTGGCCAGATTTGAACTCAGAATGATATCTCTTCCTGACTCCAGGCCCAGCACTCTATCCACTGTGCCACCTAGCTGCCAAAAGCATTCTACTAGGCACCTACTACTTTGTGCCAGGCATCATGCTACATGCTTTACGAATAAGTCATTTGATCCTTATAACATCCCTGTGAAGTGGGTTCTATTATTATCACTATTTTATAGTTGATGAAATTGAGACAGAGGTTAAATAATCTGCCCAGGATCATACAGACAGCATCTGAGGCCAGATTTTAAACTGAGTCCCTGCCTTCAGGTCCAGTCTTCTATGCATTATCATCTAACTGTGTCTTTGTTAAGAGAGAGGAAATCTTGGTAAGCAGCCTGGCTCGGTTTAAAAGGGACATGGCCCCTGGTAACAGTAACCAGTCCTTTTATATGAGACTATATAATGATGTATTCAGTTGTTTAATGATCAGGCCCTTGGAGTGTGCTCTGGCTAGAACATATGAAGAATTGTGTTTGATCAAGTTTCCTTGTACAAAATAACAAATATAGCAATGTTTTACATAATCATACATGTATAACCCATATCTGATTGTTTGTTGCCTCATGGAGGGGCAGGGGAGGGAGGGAAAGAAGGATAAAAACTGGAAGCCAAAACTAAAAATAAAAAGGTTTATTATTTTTTTAAAAAGAAAAAAATGTGTTTGAACATGGACAATTCCTGGGAAATGTGGCTCAATGCTCCTAAAGGCTTGTGACTGGAATAACTCAATAGTTCTTGAGTGGTTGTTTGGTACTCCCATTTCATGGCAGTTGAAAGGGATGGGAAGAGAAAGTGGCACCATAAAGACTTGGCCACAATGTCAGGAGGAAGGGACTTTAAAAAGAGTAAGTCTACCTCCTCGACCACTCTTTCCCTTCTCATCTGCCTATGGAGCCAGGAGTCTTCAAGTATCTCTCTGGTAAGATAGGTAAAGGACAGATTACCTTTCCCCATCAAAACAGAAATGTTAAACTGCTCGTACATAGTTTGTGTGAAGATATAAATAAAAATGACAGTACATCTCAAAATCCAGCTGCATCTTCGTTTTTTTTTTCCTGAGTATAGGTGGCTGAAAAGCAATTTGAGATAGACATTTCTAACCTCCACATAACCTTTCAAGAATCTGAGAGATTAAGTCTCCAGTTGCACTTCAGGAGATTCTCTTTACATCCACTATAGTGCATCGCGGAAAAGAAGATGGCCACCAAATCCTTGACCTTGTTTGTCCAGAACACATCAAGTTTGAGGATATTATTTAGACAGTGCAAAGATGAGGGAAAGGTAAAATGCATATTCACCAGTCCCCCAAAATGTTTCATATTTTCATATTTTAAGTATAAATCTCCTGGCAGAGTATATTTTACTCTAGAAACTCTCTCCTCTCAGGGTTTTTGTGAATCTATAGGCTTTTCGTTAGTACACTTATACATATACTCACACATCTGTACACATACACACACAGAAAGTCTCAGTCTTTCCAGTGACCCTTTATATTAAATTACCAATTGCCTTTGGACATTTTGAACTGGATATTCTGAAAACATTTTAATTTCAGCATTTTTAAAAAGGAACTCATTATCTTTGCCCTGACCTTCACTTATTCTGACTTTCCTGTATCTGTTGAAGGCACCGTTATACTTCCAGTATGCCAAGATTACCTTTAATTAATCCTCCCTCATCTCACATCCAGAATAATTTGTGAAATCTTACCATTTCTATTTCTTCAACATATGCTTCTCCGCATTGATGCCCATCTCTCCACACATAGAGCTACCATTTTCGTTGAGATCATCATTTCCTTTCAGATTATTATAAAAGCCTTTTGATTGGTCTTCTTGTCTCAAAACTCTTGCCATTCCAATTTGCTAAGTTTCCATTTCCATATTTCTTCTAAAGTAATTTCCCTTAAGCACAGATCTGACCATCTGACTTCCACTCCATCAACTCTCGTTTCTTCCTTTTGCTTACAGGATAAAATAGAAGTTCCTCTGGTCACAAGAGAAAGCCCTTCACAGTCTTATCCCAACCTTGTTTCAGTCTCATTGTATTTAACTTCATTCCCATACTTTGGAATTCAGCAAACTGGTCTTTTCTGTGTTAATCACACATGAACAAACAATATTCTGTTTTTTGTCTCTTTATCTTTTCATTGGTTGTCCCCCAAGCCTGGAGTACACTTACTCTTTGCCTCTGCCTCATAGAACTCCTATCTTCCTTTAAGATGCATTCTAATACCACTGGGTAGTGGGAAGAACTACCACACTGGGAAGCCTAACCTTTCTCTTCCACCTTTCCGAGGCCTGGGATACTACCACAATAATCCCAGGATATCCAGGCAAGAATAATACCAATATCAGGAATGACCTATCTCCTTGCCTTTCCCCTTGCCTGGAATGCTAGACTCTACAAAATTTTTAATGAGACAGTAGTCAATATCTCTATTAATTTCCTCCTTTGAGAGGAAGGACCACAAAGTATTTTTTTTTCCATTTTCCCTGCTACTGCCTCCTAAGATTCTCCAGGCTTTACCATTCTTTCTAGCTTCTATGCCCTGCAGTCCTCTACACTGTCATCTTAACTATTCAAATCATCTAAAGACCTCCTAGCCTTTCCATACTCCTCATCACTGAACCCCTAAGACATTGGAGCCTTTCTATCTGCCCTGCAGTTGAAATTTCTTTAGTGTGCTGTCTCTCCTAATTAAAGGGCTAGTTCTTCGAAAGCAGGGAATATCTAGCTTCTTCAGTTAATATACCTTGAGGAGTTGGCACATAGTAAGCTCTTCAGAAATGCTCTTTTCATTTGTCCCTATTCGTGAAGCTTTTTACTAATTATCAAAATGGAAATGCACACCATTCCAAACTGCCTTACATTTAACTATTGTGAACGTATTTCTATTTACTTTATATTTATGCTTAACTTATGCATACGTGTACAACCCATATTGTTTTATCCTCCATTAGAATGTAAGCTCCTTAAAGTAGAGATTATTCTTTGTACTTGTATCTATCCCCAGTTCCTGGCACATACTAGTCACTTAAGTAATGCTTGTTGATTGATTGATACTCCTTCATATGTTAAGGTTTTTTTTGTCAATGCAATCTTTTCAATCTGTTTTGCATAGATTATGTAAAGAAACGTAAAGAAAATGCAACAAATCACTGCAGGCTATAAACATCCAGCATCCACTGAATACCTAGCACTACCCCATTATGGTGACAAGAATTATATAATCGAATCTTTCTCTCTCTCATGGACTGGCACATGTCAATTCTCTGTACCATATGCTACTCTGAAAATATCATAGATAAATGAAGTAGGAAAATATTCTGGAACTAGAGCATTATCATAGATCAAATTTTTGTCCATCTATCACTCGAATATATTATTGATAAATTCTTCATCACAATGGTGTTGCTATCTCACATACTCATGATTACCAAGCTACATGCAACACAGAGCTTCAGGTATACAGAGACTTATCCAAAATAATTGAAATTGCATAGGAATATGATGAGGTACTTTAATCATCCCTGGAGTCTAGTCTTCTACTAAATTTATACATATGATTCTTTAAGTGAGCCTATAGATGAGCTTCCACCTCAATGCTTTTTATTCAGCTACAAAAAGATGTTATTTCATCTTGACCATTGAACATAAAGAACTGAGAATGACAATTTGTCCCCAGACTGTTTATATCTAATACCTATTTTTTTTAAAAAAAGAGAGATTAATGTGAGCTTTAAAAAAAACCCAGCTATAATCAGGATAGTGTTGTGAAACAATTCTTCAGGGGCATTGACTTACATCATGGAAAACAGAGATGGAAATTTCTATGGCAGAAACTACATTGAGCATAGTCCTCCAGGATAAAACTTCTTTAGTTTCGGTTGGAAATAACCTAGTCCTAATTACCATTGCAGATTCCTTCATTTCCACAAATAAATCTACATAATAAAACCATTTGTTCAATATTTCTTTGTCAATCTGTTGCTGGCTTAGTCCATGCAGATATGGCCCACTCTTGGAACTTAGTCATTTTATAGGTTCTGTCCAGAGGTAAGTCATATTTGGTCACATTTGGCAAATACAATGACATTCATTAACTTATTATCAGTTTTTATTATTGCTTAGTGAAAGAATGTCTGTTCCTTCAAACAGCATATTTGTAGTTTGGTTTTTTTTTGACTAATCTCTTTTTCATGTACTCTAAGAATGTATCTCAATTCTCTTCCACTTTATTGATGTATAAGTGTTAATTCTCCTATGGCTGCCTAATGGAAAAAGGTCTCATATTTTGTTAAAATTGTACATTTTAAGGCACTTTCCAAAAATGTTATGGTTCATTTTAGAATTCTGACTGGAAATGCTTGTATAAGCATTGATTGATTTAAATGTATTCATCCTATTCAGATTTTATTTCAGAATAATAGTAGATCTCTGAGAGGTTCCCCCCCTTAATATCTTAATGCTTGATGTTGCTTTCCTGGAGGAGAGTATGTGTAATTATTTCCTTCATCCAATTATATAATGTGAAATCTGGATTTGAGCCTTCAGTTTCTCTCTTTCCTTGAAGTATAGGAAGAATTCTATAGTTAGTAAGTTCAAATAACACTTTTATATCATTTATAAAAAATTACACAAATATTCAATGTTTTGTGCTGTGGCTTGGTGTCATCCATATGCATCAAGTGATTAATAAAAATGTTTTTTGATCTGATGCTTCTAATTGGAAGCCATAGTTATATCTACTTATGAGAGATAATAATGCATTTAAGGCTAGAGAGAATTGTTCCCCAGATATAAAAATCCATCTCTAGTCTCTTCCCTGAACTCCAATTCTTTGTTGTTAATTGTGTTATGGTCTTCCTCAAACTTCAGAACTCCCCTATTGCTATTTCAGGCACTATCATCTTCTCTATTATCAAAGTTCACAGTCTTGGGGGGATCTTAAATTCCTCTCTCTAATTAATCCACATATCCAGTCCTTTGCTAAATCTTGTCATTTCTACTTTCATAGAATCTTTCATATACTTCCCTTTCTCTATCCATACAATCACAACCTCAGTTCAGGCAGGTATTGCCTCTCACCTTGGACTATTATAATAGCCTTCTAACTGATCTCATTTTACTTTCATTCTTCAAGCTAGCTTCCATTCAACTGCCAAAGTTATTTTCCTCAAGCATAGAACTTACAGTGTCATCCTACCTACTCCCACTAAATGAAGTCCAGTTATTCCTTTTTATCTCAAAGAAAAAAATATAGTATTAGATTTGTCATTTAAAGCTCCTTATAACATGGCCCTTTCTCACCTTCATACACTCTCCTTATTTTCACTCTATGATCCACCTCTACTGGCCTACTTGCGATTGCTGAGACACAACACTGTATCTCCTATCTCTATGCCTTTTCACTGGATATTTCCAGTTTCTAAAACGTTCTACCTATTCAACTCTGCTTTTTCCCTGCCTTTCTTCAAGATGCAACTTAAATATCACCTTCTTTAGGAAGCATTTCCCAGTCTGCCTAACTTAATATCTTTCTTTTTCAGATTACCTTCATACACTCTATAACTTTTATGTACCTAGATATTTAAATGTTGTCTCTTCCATTAGAATGTATGTTACTAGGGCAGGTAGGTGGCACTGTGGATAGAGCACTGGCCCTGGATTCTGGAGGACCTGAGTTCAAATCTGGACTCAGACACTTGACACTTACTAGCTGTGTGACCCTAGGCAAGTCACTTAACCCCAATTGCCTCACCCAAAAAAAAGAAAAGAAAAGAAAAAGAATATATGTTACTCCAGGGAAAGGATTCTGTTTTTTCCCCTTTCTTCTTATCTCTAGCATTTGTTGTTTATCGTTCCTTCCCAAAGAGGACCATGACACCGTGGTGATGTCATAACTAGCATTAAATTGAACTGGATTTTTTTTTAAGTGAGGAAGGGTTGTGCAAGGTCGCCAACCTTACTCTCTCCTCCAGAGCCGTCTCGATCCAGTGGCAAGATATAGATCAGGATGACTGAAGATAGCCCTGGATGTTTAAGGAAATTGGAGTTAAGTGACTTCCAGCATCATCCAGCAAGTGTCTGAGGTGAGATTTGAACTCAGGTCCTTCTGACATCAGGCCAGTGTTTTATCCACTGTGCTACCTAGCTGCCCCCTTCCCCAGCATGTAATACAGTGCCTAACACATAGTAAGCTGTTAGTATATGCTTATTGACTTCCTTAAATCATTTTCCTGAAAAAAAAGGTTACATATTTTAAATAAAAATAATTTTCCATATGGGCATCAAGTCTCTAGCTTTCTCACTATACTTGGTTCTTTTTTTTTTCAGTATATGAGATATCCAAGAGGAATTGAGTAAAAATATTATAAAAATAAAAACCCATAAAATCATATATCTTGTTGTATATCAGGTTAACTTATTCAATAATTACTGAATTGATATTAAATTATATTCTACCCCAAGAATTTTTGGAATACCCTTCTTGTTCCACAGTTAATGCATTGTTTTACTTATGTGCTTATATACAACGTACAACAATACACATAAGATATGACATTATATATGTATGTATCACTCATATATATGACATAAATCCTTCAAATGCTTTATACAAAGAACATATGCATTTAATTAACCTATATTTAGATGGGCAAATGGTCATTGTTGTTGTGGTTAAGCATGTCCTAAACATGCTCTTTTAATTTCCCTATTTCTGTTGGTATTATTACCATCGTCCCACAATCAGACTTTAATCTCACAGTCATTTCTTTTCTGTCTCTTTTCCCTTTTGAATAGTAGATTACTCCCATCATCTGTCTCCTTCTCCCTATTCATGTGTTGCCAAACAGAGATTGAGGAAATTGAAAAATCATGTTGACCATGTCCATTACCAATTTGTGCTATTTAAAATTTCAGCTAGATCCTCACTTCAGCAAGGCAAATCTTCAATTCATCTCTGATTGATTTGCTATCTCTCTCTCCAAAAGAACTTTTCCAAGCCATCTAATTTCTTTTGAAGTCTACCACAGCACCTTTTCTTCCCACTATCCCAGTTTGCTGCATACTTCACCAAAAAAAAAATAGCCCATTTGCAGAGATCCCCCTTTTCTCTTCCTCATTTTCTATCACTTGGACATATTCAATAGTCAATAATAGTCAATAAACATTCATTAAGCACCTTCTTTATGTTCTGTTGCTGTCTTCTCTTTTGCTCCAGTCTCATGTGAGTTGGTGACCTTTTCCTTTCCAAGACAAACCTTTCTTCATGTACCCTTGATTCCATCCCCCAGCACATTATGTAGTCCTTGGAAAACTTATAGGAAAATGTAGATAAGTTGTCCAGGATAGACAGGCATGGACACGGTGTCATCTACAACTTTCTAGGGAAGTTCCAAATTGACGAGATCTATTTGAGTCAAGCCCTTCCTTGTTTTGCCTTCAAGACCAGGGTAGCTACAGAAACTGCATCATGCTTATGCTAGTTTCTTTGGAGAATCCTTCTAAACCCACCCCTGGCTTATTTTCAGGTAAAATACTTATGTTTAAATCTCCATATTTTATCTTTGTCTCTCAACCCATATAGAAGGTTGAAATTAACAGTCAAGACTGGATATGCATACTCTCTAGATAGAAGCAAGCTGCAATTTAATTCAGTTCATTAATACAAGCTGGGAATATAAAGAAAAAAATGATAGATCCTGCCCTTAATGAACTTAAATTTTACTCTGTAGAAACAATGTGTTCATTGATGAACTATCATATATATATATATATATATATATATATATATATATATATATATATATATATATATATATATATATATACACACACAGAACTGATACAAAGAAATTTAAGGGATGATAAGAATCTCTTAAACCTGAGAGGATCAGGAAAGAAATTATTCAAGAGGTAGTATTTGAGCTGAGGAAAACTAGGGATGCCAAGAGGAACTGCATCCAGGAATAAGGTTGCAAAGTAAAATAGGAAATAATGCTTAATCCCCCATGCAATTTGAGGAAAGGGGATTTGTTTTTTTATATTTTAGGTACATTTAAGAAGCCTAAAAAAATTAGCCCCAAACTCCTTCTATTAGGAACCAAATTACTTCAGTTTATTATCCTGAAACATTGTTCCATAAGTTGTAACCATTAAGAAATACTTAATATCCACATCTGAAAAGCAAAAGCAAAACAAAAACAACAACTCCCCCACACATATAAAGCCTAAATGATAACAGTCTTATGTGAGTGGGAGAGTTTTAGTATTCCTCTTCCTAAGGGCAAAGGGATGAGCTAAACATCTTTTCATTCCTTTCTAACCTTCTCCGTCTAGACATATGATGGATAGAACGCTATTCTTTAGGTTAAGTTGCTCTGAGGAAATTCGAGTGCTTAAATTTGACCTAGCCCTTAAACATAGAGAAGAAAAACTCATTTGACAAACAGCTAGAGGCCCCATCTCAAGCCATTGGCATTTACAAGGTTCTAGAAATGAAGAAGTTCCTATATATATTATGTTAGACTCTCTCCCTTTTTGCCTGACTTTAGGAATGGACCTACCACTGTGTTAAGACATCTGGAGGACTCCCAGCACATGATATTGTAACCATTATGGCATTTCACAGCTGTCAAAGGAGGAGACACTTTTCAAATGTCATGCTTGGAAACTTGGAAGTAGAATTGGCCTCCACGGGGGAAGGCATTAGAAGGCCAGAACACTTCTGAGAGCTGATTGCCACAGATGCTGTTGTGTGAGAACGAGTCACTAGGCCCCTTTGCTCGGCCCTCTTAGATCTTTTCAGTTTTGTTGAGCTATGAGTCTGTTTCGAATAAACTTCCGTGTTGGATTATTATAGCAGGGCGGAATATTTAGAACATCAACCTTTCCCTTGTTTTCCTTTTGTTAGTAGAAGGACATCCCCAGATCATGCTCATTAAGTTTACAGCTCTAAGGCAAACTTACTAATCTTCTGGCTTGAAATCAGGTGTTCAAAAATTGGATAGATGGTTCATTTTTTAAAAAAGCCTTCAAAGGGAAAATAAAATTTTTTAATGGGAGAAAAATGCATTGTATTTTTCCAATAGGTAATTCTTGTCCCTTTTAGACATAGGAGTGGTTACTGCATCTGAAAACTCACTTCATAAAGATTAGTGCAAGAAACTAGAGAAAATAGGCCAGAGAAGACATCAGATAATTGGTTCCTGGAAACACAGCTTAAGTGCCTAGCTTTCCTTTGTTTTTTCTTGTGTTGCTGTCTTCATCCTGGCCTGAAGTTGTTTGTATAGCATATGGTTTCAGGCCCTTTTCATCACATCGATAGCTTGATAAATATTAGATGGCCTTTGCAGCAACCCACAGTGTATAGGCCAATCTGCTGGGCCCCACTCTTCAGGGATGTATCAGGACTGCAAACTCCCTTATTGAACTAAGTGAAGTTTGGATTGTCACCATATGCTGACTGAATTTCTAGGACAGAATAAGATGTTGTACACCCACTCCATTCTTCAGGATTTACTGGCATACTCTATACACTGGTGGTAATCTTATTAATCCAGTGTGATTTGGGAAAAGGTTCAGGAGGTCTAGGCTATAGGCTTTGTAAAGCCTTTTCATGGTTCTCATAAATGTTTCCTGGCTCATAAAACAGATGGATAATTTGATTAAAGCCAGTGTTTTTACAAATGTTTAAAATAAAAATTGGGAAGTTAAATTTTTATTGACAGTTTATATGAGCATGTAATTTAAAACTAATACCTTGAGACTTGTAAGCTAGAAAATATCTAATGCTCAATACCCCTCTACCTCAACACACACACACACACACACACACACACACACCCATAACACCCAATAAACATGTCAAATAGCCAATATAGACACATATTTGCCCCCCCTTTTAAAATCCCTATCTTCATGACTATCTCTTCTATATGGGAGAGACAAGCTAGTTAGGCTAGTAATGATGGGCAGATGGTTATCTTCCTACTTCTAACATAATTTATGTGTGATCATGGGCAAATCACTGAATCTCTTGATGTTCCAGTTGACTATCTAAGACTATAAATTAGTTATCATTAATTAATTATAATTGTTGATATATATCATTTGAGGGAATTTTCCCACCATGATTTCCCTCCCCTGATGAAATCATAGATCTATACATATACATATGCATATACATATACATATACATATGCATATACCACTAAAAACATTGAATAGTGAAAGGATTTTATTCATATATCTACTCTTGAGAAAGTAAAGTTAAGATAGTTCTAGAGTTTTCAGCTTTTTTTTGTTGCATGGACTCCTCTGGCAATCTAGTGAAGCATATGAACTCTTACATCTCATAACTAAGGAAAATGATAAAATTCAGTTATATGTTAGTCTATGCATGGTTTAGAGGGAAGAGGTGTGATTTTTTTTGTCTTCATCAGAGTTCAAAGATCCCTAGAAAACTAATTGCAAACTTCTTGGGGGTGGGGTGGGGGCAGGGAGTCTGTGGACCTCATGTGAATTACTTCTGTTCTAGAGCAAGAGCTCAAGAAATGAATGGGTGCCTAACACTGGAACCATGGTGTTGTAATCTGGAAGGAGCTGCAAAAGTTCTCCAAGAAGAAAAAGCCCAGGTGATAAACCACTTTAATTCAACCTGCTCCTTACAACAGTGTAAGGAAACTGCTTGCTCAAAGGCTAATGAGAACTTAATAGCTGTTTCTAAATCAAACAAGAAGTAACCATGGGCACTGAAACATTTCCAGTGAACACATGTGAAAGCACTTATTAGAAGGAAATGAGAAGCAAGTGGAAGTCTATCACTTGATGCAATGCACCAAGCGTCTTCCAGGCAAGGGTTCTTGCTTAACAATTAGATGTCAGAAAACAGAGTCATAAAAAGGGTATGGTAATGGCAGAATTGTGTTGACCTGGCAGATGTGGCCACATCTGTGCTGCATCTGTTTAAACAGAACTCTTGGAGGGAATACAAAAAAGCTCAGGCTCCAGTAAAATTGAAGGTCTTTTACAAGATGTTCACTCTGTCATTGAAGGAATGCAATGAGCTAGTTTATGGACAGAGCCTCCCCCCACCCCCAAATGTTGAGACAGACACTAGGCTTGCTTTGAATGCATTTAGTCCTGCCTTATTATCATACCATGCATCTTAATCCTTCAGGCTGCTATATGAAAATGTCATGCAGCAGATCAAGAAATTGAAGGCAACAGAAGGAGTTCAAAGTTTGTGAGGCTAATTTGGGGTTCTGACTTTGTTTTTTGACAGTGATGAACTGAGTTCACTGTAAAAACAAATGTAAAATTGTAACATTTTACTTTTACCTTTACTGTGATTTATTTGTCTTTGTGTCCATAGTAAACCTTATCTTGAAGAGCTAGTGGGGAGTAGTAGATAGAAAGACAGACTCAGAATCAAGACCTGGGGTCAAGTCCCTTTTCTAATACATATCCACTATATGAATCTGGGTTATCTCTTAGGCAACTCTGTGAGCCTCTCAAATTGCAGAGCATGTGAGAATCTGCTTTGGCTAAGGAAGTCTACCCATTAAGAATCTCTACAACAATAAAGTGATAGGTTTGGATTTACCCCTTCTCCCCAATGATTCTCAGTTTTACACCTATAACATGGGACACTACGTGTGATTGGATCAAATCTCCTGATTTCCTGAAAGAAAATGAAACTTCCTACCCCTGTACACCCTCCATTGGTCTGATGCAGAATAATGGCAAAGGACAAATATATCTTTTATTTAATAAGAACTCTTGAGTTGTTCCCCAAATATTTTGTTCACAAATATATATTGTAATAAAAATAACTTATGTTTCTGCCATTACTCATTCACACATAAAGGTAGCAAGGTGAAATTTTTAGGGTTCAGTATAAGCACTGTTATTATAAGGATTATAACCTGTATTTTTCTACATCCACCCTTAGTCATTCAACAAATATTTATTAGATGCCTGTAATGAGCCTGTTATTGTATTAGTAAGTATAATATTTTTGAGAGATACAATGAAATACGTCATCTTAACCTTCAAGTAGTTTATACTTTAATTGATAAGGAAACAAACACACATAGACAGTTCAATATTAACACAAGATAAAGAGATAAAATAATGTTGTCTTTTTCTGTCTGATACAATAATCAAATCAGTGGTAGCTACTGGATCCAACAGAAGATACTTGCTTTGGAATAAAAGAACTGTGTCAGCATTATAGTTTCACCTTGATTTTTATTCCAATTCAGTATCTTCTTAAATACTTCACAGAAAGAAAAAAGTACACTATTGCAGCATTCATATTCAGTGATGCTCTGACAAAAGTGTTTTTAATTTCTACACAAATAACAAAATTATAAGTGATTCAAAGAGCAATGGAAAGACTAATAGTTGGTCTCAGAAGCTGCAGCATATTGTTAATGATAACTATCAGATGAAAAGTGACTTAAAAGGCATTAAAGCAAATATTTCCATAAAAGGAGCAAAACTAAATGGATAGTCGAAGTGTTACTCTAGTATTCATGAAATATTACTAGAAATAGAGGAAGGCTTCATGTATGGTGATTATGTAGAATTTATAGGAAGAAACTGACAAGAAGCACATAAAATGAAAGAATGTGTATGGGTTACAATCGTTATGACCAGAGGGAATATTCACGTTGATGGGATCCTAGCAAAAATGAATTATAATGTTTATAGTGGAATGTTTTAGTGGAAAGTGTGATCTATTGAGAACTTTCTTTTAGTCTCAGCTTACTATTTACTGAGACCTTGATGATGTTATGAAATTCTTTGAGTTTGTCTTCTTATATGTAAAATGAGAATAATAATGATTATTTTTGTATACCTCAAAGGAATTTAAAATGGTTCTTCCAACATTTTAAAGAAAAACAATTTGGAAAGACAAGCAATCTAACTAATGAAGTTAACAACCACAAGTTTAAAAGAATGACGATGATGTATGCTATGTACTTCATGACAAAAGAGTGATTGCATACCATTTGATCCAGCAATAGCACTACTAGGTTTATATCCGAAAGACACCCCTAAAAGGAGAAAAAGACCTATTTGTACAAAATATTTGTACCAGCTCTTTTTGTGGTGGTTAAGAATTAATAATCAAAGGAAGGCCCATCAATTGGGGAATGGTTAAACAAGCTTTGATATATGATGGTGATGGAATGTTATTGTGCTATAAGAAATGGCAAACAGGATGATTTCAGAAAGGCCTGGAAAGACTTGTGTGAACTGATGTATAGTGAAGTGAGGAGAACCAAGAGAACATTGTGCACAGAGACAGCAATATTGTTTGATGAAGAACTGTGAATGACTTAACTATTCTCAACAGTACAATGATCCAAGACAATCACAAAGGACTATTGACAAAACATACTATCCATCTCCAAAGAAAGAACTGATAATGATGGAACACGGACTAAAGCATGCTATTTTTCACATTCTTTCATTTTTTTATTCTATTCAAGTTTTCTTATACAAAATGAATAATGTGGTAATGTTTTATATAATTGTACATGTATAATCTATATCTGATTGCTTATGGCCTCAGGGAAGGGGGAAGGGAGGGAGGGAATGAGGAATAAATTGGAATCCAAAACTATAAATAAAAATGTTTATTGCTTTTTTAAAAAATGACTAAAGGGTGATGTCTAGAATGAGACATGCATTTTTCAGGAGGATCACTTGGTGAATTACTTTTGCTTGATTATGCTTACCCATTACAAAGATTCTGGCTACCCTTTTTTAAGGTAGAAATCACTGGGGAGATAGCAAAACAGTTGCAAAAATGGGAAAAATAAAAGAGGGCACATTGAAGAGTCTTTAAAACTACACAGAAGGAAAAATAAATTAAACTACACAGAGGGAGTTCAAAGGAAACAGACAAACAGGATGGTTTTGAAAGCAACATGTTGAATTTATCATATTTTTATTAAAGTAAGCTGTATATAATAAAGATCAGTGTTCTTTTTTGATGTTCTTTAAATTTATATTAAAAACATTTTAAACAGAAATAAAACAAGGGGAAAAACGTAAGCTCTTTGTAACTAGGGATTGTTACATGCTATGTATTTGTATCCCTGGTGCTTATAATAGTGTTGGGGACATGGCAGATACTTTATAAATGCTTGTTGATTGAGAAAAATAAATAGCTAAAAAGATTTCAGGGAAAATGAAATTAATTAATATATTTGTAAACTTTTTGGAAATTACCATTTGCCATATAAAGGTAAAGAATTATTCTCATCAAAAATAATGTAAATGATTTCTAGTATTATTTCTCCACTAATTCCCTATTCTGATGCTTCATTTTCATTTAGAGGTGACTCTGGATTTTTGAAGAATATGTCCACAGAGTGCAATTTTTGGTTTTAGTAACCAAAATGGAAAGACTTAGAGATCAAATAATAAATTGCATCTAAAATACATTAGAAACCTGAAAATACTATGGAAATGTCATCTTTGATGATGTTTGATATTGATGACCTGATAATCAATAGAGCATAAAGCCTCTGAAGACCACATAGCTAAATACAAAGACACTTATGAACACCAGGTTAGCCAAGGATGGGTCATGATTTCTTTTTATATGGCAACTTATAAATGGCATGAATAGCTGACATTTACAAGTTTACAGCATGTCTAGCATGTGCATTATCTCATTTGATAATAAGAACACCTCTGTGAGGCAGGAAGTAACTATAAATATTATTCCTTTGATTTTACAGGAGTGAAAAATGAAGTCCAAATATATTAATTTACTAGGCCATGGTTGCACAGGCAGTAAGTATCAGAGGCAGGATTTGAACCAAGTTTCTTTATTCTTTCCACTATGCCATCCTAAAATTCTACTTGACCCTAAATGTAGTAATAGTGGTAGAGCAATGGATATATAACAAAGAGTGCTAGGTATAACCTAGTTTTAAAATAATTAATATTTATTTAACTTATTTAACTGATGGATATGGCATCAGTTCAATAAATATTCAGTTGATACCTAAATGAAAGAAATGAGCCATATTTACATTGACATTCAAATTATAAAATCACAATTGAAACCAGAAAATATAAAGAAGTAAAAGCTCAACAGAAAGATAGCTAAAAGATTTTTTTATGGATCCACAAATAAAGGAGGTGGTGGTGTTTGCTTCATTGTGTATCTAAACCGAACAAGAAATAACATTTCATGGAATAATACAAATTTAAAATAACTAAAGGGACTAAGTCTCATGTAGATGAAGATTCTTAAAGATGCAGAAAGGACAAAAATGGTGCTTTTGTTGAAAAGATATGCATGAGAGGATGTTATTAACTCATGATGCATATGATCACTTCTCATCTCTATTAAATCTTTCTGACAGTGCTGTATGGTATTCAAGGACACACATGATGAAAATATAAGAATTGAAAAAGAAGTACTTTTACATTTTCAGAAAACAGCTTTACATTTACACAAATGGCTGTGTATGAGCCTATGGTTTTGGTAATTTATTGATTTTTTTTTGCAGGGCAATGAGGATTAAATGACTTGCTCAAGATCACACAGCTAGTAAGTGTCAAGTGTCTGAGGTTGGATTTGAACTCAGGTCCTCCTGAATCCAGGGCCAGTGCTTTATCCACTGTGCCATCTAGCTGCCCCAGCTCCAATGGATATTTGCCTGTGGGTAGCAGTTGGACAGCAGTTGTTGGTAGTGATGAGAAGGAAGGTACCCCCTTTCCACACTGATATCTCCCTTCAGTAATGGCTATAGGAGGTTGGCTTAGAAGCTGGTCTGATTGTTATGGGGGCATTGATATTTTCAAGACTCATTGTTCTGGACTGCTGTATTAGTATCCTGGGGACACAGTTGTCAAAGAAATGTGGCAGGTTGACTTGTCTGGCACATACTGTCTGCACTCTCTTCCTCAAAGTGCCTTGCTGCTTCAGGCTTATTTGCCTCTGCTGTGTGGCAGTTGGTTTACAAGCAGAGAAGAAGTCATATTTGAAAGTCACTGGACTTGAGTATGAATTCTAGTTTTTTTTTCACTTACTCTCTGTGAAACTTTGAATGCTTAATTTAACCTCTCTGGGCCTCAGTTTCCTCTTGTCTAAAATGAATGGGCTGGACTGGATGACCTTTGTGGTCCCTTTTAACTCTATGGTTCTATAATCTATGATTTTCAGAAGATAATGTGCTAATTGAATTAAAATAAGAGAAGACTGCAAAAAGATCCTTAGTAAAATACATATTCAAGCCAAAGAGATTAACATAATACTATATATCATTATGTCAGTGGAACCATGATGTCACCGATGTGAGTATTACCATCATCCATCGAGATTGTCACCCATTCTTGCCTTCTACTTCGTGTTTCTTATCCATATTATTCCATTGATCTGGAACAAATAATCTATGCAACAGTCTGGAGACGATCCTGTAGTTCAGGGTTGATTTGTTTGTTTTTAATTTCTTTTACTTCATGGATACCTTTGGCAGTCTGGTGATGATTTCTTCTTAGAATAATGTTTTGAATACATTAAATACATCGAATTACAAAAACTCCAATTATATTGAACTATGGTTATCAAAATACTTTACAATCAAGTTCATGAATACCAGTTCAAAGACTGTAAATTTTGTGGATAACAGAACAGTACAAGGTCTAGCCATATAGTATCTCTGACTTCCAACACAGAAATTATTTGCCTCATTTTAAAGGCATATACTTCCTGGAAAATAGAGCCTAGCCTTTCACACAAGAATATGTAAGTGAAAGAACATTCTATCTGATTTCCTAGAATTTAGGTTGGGGAACTACCTTTGAGATTATATAGCCTATATCCCTTATTTCACAGTGGAAAGAATTAATGCCCTAAGTGGGCAAGGGGATTGCCAGAGATTACATCTGATCCCAGGCTGTCTGTCTCCTAATCCAGATTGTTCCACCATACCATATTGTTATTCATGAGCAATGAGTTGGAACAAGAATTAAGCAGTAATCATAGAATCAGAGATTCTCAGAGCTGTCTGGATGGGACCTCAGATATTTTATTGTTCAACCTATCCCTGAAAAAAATCTAACAAAATGTCATTAAATCTTTGCTTGAAGACCTCCAATGAGGAGGAAACCACTAACTTCTGAGGCCCATTTTCGCAGATGCAGGTTTGTCTAGTCATGCTTTCCCCAATATATAATTATGAAGTTAGTTTTTTAATCCATGTATAAGATATTACACATATCCCTATTAAATGTTACCTAACTCACTTTAACCCAGTCTTCTAGTCCAGGATTCAGCAAACTATGGCCTTGAGATCAAGTCTGTCATGCTTTCTCTTGGTGGTAAATTGAATTTGGTCATAGACTATAGATTATTGATCAGTATTCTAACCTATCAATATTTTATTAAATCTTGGATTTGTCAACCTAAGTGTTAGATATTCCTCCCAGCTTTATGTCATCTAAAAATGAAAAGCATGCCATCTATCCCTTTATATGCCATTTATAAAGAAAAATATTAAATAACATGGGTTTAAACAAATATATTGGCCAAACTCCGCTTGTAACTATATTTCAAGTTGACATCTGTTGTACACTAGGCCTGATTCAGTCCAGACTGGTGCTTCAGGTTTAACTTGGATTGACTACCTAACAAATATTCTTTAACTTTTTTGTGGCATGGAATATTTTGTCAGTCTGGGAATACTAATTCACCCATTTCTTAGAGTAGAGTTATTGAAGGAATAAAATAAAATTGGATTTTAAAGGAAACTGATTATATTGAAATATAGTTATCAAAACATATTAAAAAAACAACAACAACTTCCTCAATTCCAGGTTAAGAACTGTTGAGCTAACATTTTAAAAAGGGAGGTTTACTTATCCAAAACATAGAAGGGATATTCAGCAAAGATATAGCATTAATTTTGTTGTGGACAAGTTCTCTTCCTCTCTATTGGCCATTTTGTTTCTAGTCCAGAATGGGAAATCAGTTCCTTCTTCCTCTTGGGCTGGCTTTTGTACTTAGGCCCCTAATGACCTAAGTCCTTAATCCTTGAGCTAATAGTATCTCAAGGCTGGTTTTAATACTTGTAAGGGATATTACTTTCCACAACATGGAACCATGACTAAAGACCCATTGAGTCTGTGTGTTTACCTAATTCTGAAGCCACCTATGAGAATAATTATAAATCATATATGCCACCATTCTCAGTCAACAATTTTTGTAGCATTCCCCACTCTGTCAAATCATTAATTGTGTTCCTTAAAAAAGAGACTATGTTTGATTGTTTTCCTCAATTGCATTGCCTTTTAAGTAATCCAAAATTAGTTTATTGTCATCAAATTAATCAATAAATATAATATCAATATTCTCTCCTAGATGGTTGCTAATTTTAAAACACCACATTTCAGTAGAAATAAAAAATAAATAACAAAGAATGATGAAAATATACATTCCGAACATATATAACATTTTACCAATGATATCTTGGCATAAACATCATTTTGCGGATATGCATAACTTCAAATTATCATTTCAAACCACTATCTCAGCCTTCACTTTCCCTGTCATTACACACCATTTCCACTCCCATCTCTTGCTGAGGTAACCCAGAGCTCTAATTCATTCCAATATTCCAGCCCACTATTCACATCACAACAGTCATTATTTGGGGAACATCTGCCCTGCCATTGCTCCCAAAAATTCAATGATCCTTACCATTTTCCTGAACCACTTACCCGCTAAGGGTTACCTTAACATATATTTGTATATACACACATTTATATAGGTTCAGGTAAAAGGCATATACACATATATGTATAATGTAGATTATGATGAAGACAGATGGACAGACAGATAAATGATAGATAGATAGCTAGATGAATAAGTAGATAGATAAATTAATATAGTTTCCCTTAGTTAGAATGTAAACTCCTTGAAATCAGGGACTGTCTCTCTTTTCTGTCTGTATTCCTAAAGCCTCTTATTATTATTCTCATTACTTAATAAATGTCTTCTTATTCTATCCATTCTAGAAACAGTTGTGAAGGTACTTATGGTAGTAGTGTTTGTCAAAGGAAAGTATTTTGTAATGTACTGGATAAAGAGATACAGTCACAGCTTTTATTCCCTGGTCTAGATTCCCTTCCATGGCATCCCGTGTTCTAGACCATGTGATCTACTTGTATATCAGGGTTGTTAACAGAATAAAATAATCAACACAAACACAGTAAAGAGGAAGTAAAAGGCTGAGTTCTCTCTCAGCTTTGGTACCTGAAATGTGGCCAAATCTTAGCTAGCATTATGCCTCATGGCTATGTACCTTTTTAACCCATGCCACAGTATTCTCATATCAAAATGAATTTTAACAAGGCCAAGGAGCAATATGGCAGAACATTCACTCCTTTACCAGAAAAGTCTTCCTGTTCTATCAACTTTTTACCTTTCCTTCAAAGTGAATGTTTACACAGTGTGAGATTTAAAATTGGATATTAGATCATAAATCTCCCCTACTTAACCTTTCCCTTAATTTATCTCCCAAACTAGTAAATGGAAGCAGGTTTTGGTTTTCTAGATAGACCTTTTTATTTATAGTTATGATAGTCACAAGGTGATGTTGGTTAGAAGGATAGGAAAGTAGAAACACAATACAAATCGTCTTAAGTCTAAGCTTAGTCTATATTCCTTATAACAACTCACCAAACCGACAAGGCCACCAACCGACAAGGCCACCTTTGGAGAGAGAGTCCGTGCCGCGCCGTCAGGAGTCCCGCCAAGCAGGCAAAAAAAGGCCTCTCCCCTTTTCTCCACCCCGGAAGTCAAAAAACCCGGCAGGCAGTCTGACATGCGCAGCAGGCGCACTGTACCTGGCAGGCAGTCTGACATGCGCAGCAGGCGGACTGTTCATCTCCTCCCCAAAAGGGTGGTCCTTGAAAAACTGGCGTCTTTCAGTTATCCTAACCGACTGTTAAAAACTTTCATATTTTACCACATTTCCCCCCTTTGCTTCCTCAAGAAACGGAATGTTTCCTTGATGGAACAGTAAAAAGAATATAATAACTTTTGCTGACTAATAATATGCGAACAACAATACAGAAAAGGAAGAGAGGAAAGTTTTGTCCAGAGGGGCGATTTTTTTTTTTTTCCTCATGAACCGACGCTTTGACATTAGTCTTGCAAAGGGAGAGCCTCTGCAGAGAGTACATGTTACAGATAGTATATAACAGAAAGGAGATAGTAAAAGCTAATAAAGCAAAACAGTTCATATAAAGTCTCTGAGTTCTCTTGTCTTCTTGAAGTGGTAAGATGTCATCAGGAGGAAACTGGATTCTGGTCTGGAAAACTGGATTCTGGACTCTGGTCTGGATTCTGGATTCTGGTCTGGATTCTGGACTCTGGACTCTGGTCTGGAAAGCTGGATTATCTTCTTTAACTGTTTGAATTGCTGTATTTTTAAAACCTTAGCATAGCATTGTCAATGATCAAATTAATAAATTCCATTACATTCCCTCCTTTATATGGTTAGACTTGTAATAGAGGGTTGAGGTAGTTATGCAATGTGTAACACTTTTTACCACCATGTGTCTGGATCAAAGCCAAATTTAGTATGTGTTCATGACACCTGAAAATGTTATGGAAAGGTTATCATACCATATCTCATGGTTCTGAGACAGCCAGTGATTGTGCTAGGCCACAGGTGAATTCAACTGAGTGAGATAAAAAGATAAATAAGTTCAGTTAAATTAGGTTAAATTAGGAGGGAGAGAGGATGAATACTGGACTGTGCCTAGTAATTGTGCTCTACATAGTCACCATCATAAGCAAACCATGGACTTACGTATACCTGTCTCTCCTTTTGTTGCACATATATTCTCTCCAGGGCCTGCGTCAGAGTTCACAGCAAGTTAGTCTCTGAAATGATAAGTTTCCATATTTCTGAAATCTCATTAATTTCACCAAAGACAATATGATGGTAAAAATGTGTGCTATGCTGCATAACTGAGAATATATTAGTGATATATACAATAATTCCAAACCATACCCAGAGTATAATGACATATAAATAATAAACGAATGTAAATAGCTGATTATATTAGACATTGTTACATAATCTTCTTTTAGCAAGTAGACCACAACAAAACTCATTAGAACTCATGGTTCTCTCAAAAAGAAAGAGTAAATAAAAAAAAAGAAGAATTCTGGTAGCTTCTGAGGCCCGATAGCCTCACCCACAGCATATACTTAAAATGTCTTTGAATAATCACTTAGTTTACAAAATTTAGTTTTAAAGAAAAGCAAAAGAAACAAAAGTAAAAAAAAACCAAAGCAAAACCAAAAATAAAAAATAAAAAGCAAAAGATTCGCTAAGCACCCTTTTGTGCTCTTAAAGAACTTAAAGGTGCAGTCAATTCCAGGTCTTTTCAGTGCCTTTCAAAAGTCAAAACAAAAACAAAAAAACCCAAAAATTAATAAAAAAAAAATAGTTGAGGTAGGCCAGAAAACTAGGCCATGTACTTCAGTGCTTTTGCCTGTAGAAGGAAATGCTTGTTAAATTATAAGGTATTTAAGCTGCTAGAGTTTGGGGTATGCCACATTGTTTTAACTGGTTCCCCAATTCTCTGCATGCCAAAGTGGCAGGGGTTTCTGAATTGTCATTGATCTTTCTAATGCTGTCATAATGTTCTTTATGGTAGAAAATGTGGAGTTCTCTAGCATTAGTTTTGTCTGTGCCACTGATTTTCAATAAAGGCTGATTTAATTGATGAACCACAACATTCAGCTGATGCTGCTTAGCAAATGCTACAATTGTATCATTTCCTCCCCACTTTCCAAATTTCTTTAATTCATCAACATATTCTTCAAAAGGGGAGTCATTTACTATAAAAGACTCAAACTCTTGTCTATGGTTAATCATATAAGAAGCAGCTTCTTGTCTGTGTCTGAGATGATTTCTACAGTGACCTTCTAGCTGGTCTGCTAAAGCCCTAAAAAGGCAATTTCCGTCTCCTGATACTTTACGAAGACTGAGTCCCAAAGCATTTAACTGATCAGTGGGATTCTTAAATGGGAACTTCCTGTTTCCTCTGAACTTTCTTTGCTCTTTAACAGTTGCTATCGTTAGGGTTTTTACCTCTTTAGCGTCTACCTCAGGTCTATCTGAAATCTCTTCACCTATGAATGGTGCAGGCTTTATATGAGAGCAATGAATCCATGAGTCTTTTTCACCAATTTTAATGGCAGTAGGAGTTGTCAATAATACCTGAAAAGGTCCTTCCCAGGCAGGTTGAGTTCCACTGGTTCTCTGAAAATTCTTTACATATATTTTATCTCCTGGGTTGAAGTTATGCAATGAAAAGTCTAATGGTCCTGCCTGGACCACAGCTCCTGCCTCATGGAGTTCACGTAGCCTGGTCTGTAATTCCTGTATATAGGAAGCAACAGAAGTATCACCTCCCACCAGTGATGTATAAACTGGGGAAAAAGTTTTAGCTTGGATAGGAGGGTGACCAAAAAGCATTTCATAAGGAGATATATGAAGTTCTCCTCTTGGTCTACTTCGTAGATAGAATAATGCCAATGGTAGAACATCAGGCCATTTCAAATGGGTTTCAGTACATAATTTGCCAATCATACTCTTAAGCTCTTTATTCATACGTTCGACTTGGCCTGAACTTTGTGGATGGTAGGGCGTGTGGAATTTTGGAGTCACTCCCAAGAAAGAGTAGATTTGGGATAAAATCGAATCAGTGAAATGTGTGCCTTTGTCAGAATCGATGCGGGCTGGTGGGCCAAAACGAGGTACTATCTCTTTAAGAAGAATTTTGGCAACAAAGGCAGCTGTGGCTCGGGGGCTGGGAAAGGCCTCCACCCACCGAGTGAGCTGATCAACTATAACAAGGCAAAATTTATAATGTCCTGCTTTTGGCATAGTAATATAATCAATTTGTAAGTGCTCAAAAGGTGTATATGCTAGAGGACGCCCTCCATAAGCTTTGGCCTTAAAAGCATACTGATTATAAGACTGACATGTGGAGCAGCCCGAGCAGATTCGAGATGCTGTATTAGTCACACCTGGTGCTATCCAGGTTCTCTTAATAGAGTCTACAATGCCTTGTGTACCAAAATGGCCTTTTCTGTGAACAGAGAGGCATACCTGGTGGTAGAATTTCCGGGGAAGAAATGGCTTACCTTCCGGAGACACCCAGATGCCATTGATCTGTTTCGCCTTAAATTTCTTTTTCCACTTTTCTACTTCAGAATCGTCATAGGTTAGGTTGGAAGGAATATCCTCAGAAGGTGAAAGGTTAAATACATGTTCAGGAGCTTCTAATGCAGCAAGCTTGGCTGCAGAATCGGCTCGTGCATTTCCCTTTGAAACAGGGTCACTATTCCCTGTGTGGGCAGGGCAATGTACAACGGCTAGGGAAGAAGGCAGTTTTAGGGCATCTAAGAGGTCCTTGATAAGGTCCCCATTGGCAATAGCCTTGCCCGAGGATGTTAGAAAGCCTCGTTGACGCCAAATCATACCAATAAAGTGGCATATGCCAAAGCCATATTTCGAGTCAGTAAAAATGGTGGCACTCTTATCTTTAGCTATATTACAGGCCTGTGTAAGAGCCACAAGTTCAGCAGCCTGTGCACTAAAATGGCAAGGCAGAGAAGCTGCCCAGAGGGTGTCATAATCAGAAACTACAGCAGCTCCAGTAAAACGGGTTCCCTCTCTCATAAATGAGGAACCATCTGTATAGAGGACAAGATCAGGATTTTCTAAAGGTGTATCAAAAAGATCATCACGGGGTTTTTCAGCCATATCAACTAAAGAAGCACAGTCATGCAACGGTTCCCCCGAGAATGGTAAATTAGGGAGTAGTGTTGCTGGATTAAGAACTGTGCAGCGTTTTAAAGTGATATTCTCATTACCTAACAGGGTTATTTCATACTTAGCCAGCCTTTGATCTGAAAAGGCTTGTGTCCTGTGACGTAGTAAGAGAGCCTCCACTTCGTGAGGGCATTGCACAGTTAGAGGGTTACCTAGGACCAAATCAGAGGCTTTTTCTACCAAAAGCGCTGTGGCCGCCACTGCTCTAAGGCAAGGTGGCACTCCAGCCGCTACAGGGTCCAGCTGAATTGAATAGTAGGCTATAGGACGCTGGTTAGGCCCCAGTGACTGAGTCAGGACTCCAGAAGCCACCCCCCTTTGTTCATGCACAAAGAGAGTGAAAGGCTTACTATAATCTGGCAGTCCTAGGGCAGGTGCTGATAACAAGGCCCGTTTTAATTCTTTTATGGCTGAGAGATGCTGGGGATCCAACTGTAAAATGTCTGGAACAGAACTTTTTGTAAGAGCTATGAGGGGTTTAGTAATTTCACCAAAAGAGGGTATCCATTGTCTACAGTACCCAGCTGCTCCCAGAATGGCTCTCAACTGCCTCTTAGTAGTGGGGGCAGAGAGTTGTTGAATGGCCTGGACTCGCTTAGAAGAGACAGAGCGAGTTCCAGCAGCCAAAATAAATCCTAAATATTCTACCTGGGGCAAACACCATTGTACCTTTGTCTTGGAAACCTTGTGTCCTCTCTTGTGCAGCTCCAGCAGTAAGTGACGGCTATCTTCCTGACAAATTTCAGCATTAGGAGAGGCCAAAAGTAAGTCATCAACATATTGTACTAGTGTGGAGGCTTTAAAGGTAATAGAGGCCAGATCCTGCTGTAAAATTTGGGAAAATAATGTGGGACTGTCTACAAATCCCTGTGGGAGTCTAGTCCAGGTCCACTGTCTATTTTTCCAGGTAAAAGCAAATAAATATTGGAAGTCCTCATGTACTGGTATGGAGAAAAAGGCAGAGCAAAGGTCTACCACTGTGAAACATGTAGATTCATAGGGAATTGAGGAAATTATCATAGCCGGATTTGCGACTATAGAATGTCTAGGAATAACATAATTATTAATCGCTCTAAGATCTTGCACAAAGCGATAAACAGGTTTACCATCTGGCCCAGGCTTGGGTTTTTTAACTGGCAAAATGGGAGTATTGCATGGAGAGTGATGACATGGAATAATAATACCCTGGCTTTTCAAAGCCTCAATTATAGGGGTGATCCCTTCTATTGCTTCCCTAGACAATGGATACTGTGGAATGGAGGGGGGTGGTCCCCCCTTAACTTTAAAGGTAACAGGCATGGCAGACTTAAGGAGCCCCACCTCATTAGGGGATGAGGCCCATAAAGACTCAGGAATGTCAGAGGGGATTTTGGATACCTCCCCTGCTGTTCCTTGAGCTTCTGTAAGTAAAATTGGTAATAAATGAACAGTATCCTCTGGCAATTGTAAGGAGACAGCCCCATCTGGAGCACAAGATATGGTTGCTCTAAGCTTGCAAAGGAGATCACGACCTAATAAATTTACAGGGGCATCAGGCATGAGTAAAAATGAATGTTCTACTGTTAAGGGCCCCATAGATACCATGCGAGGATTCAATTTTGCCACTCTCTGGCTCTTTCCTGAGACTCCCACTACATTCAAATATCCTACAGGTCTACACCCAGCATCTGGTTTGCTTACTAATACTGATTTAGAGGCTCCTGTGTCTAGCAGACAATCATAATAAGTCTCCCCCACTTTTAAGGTGACATGTGGTTCATTACTCTGGGGAGGTGAATGGACTGGCACAAGTGCATTCAAAAAATCCGGATCTGGGAATATATGGCTTTCATTATCTATGTTCCATTCCTCCCCAAGACACCATCATTCCTGTGTCCTCTTCTGAGGGGGGTCTTGGTTACCATTATTCTGGTACTGCCTTTCTGTATTCCTCCAAAAAGATCTATTTCTATTTTGATTTCGCCTGTAATTAGAATTAGAATTTCTTCTCCAAGTCCTACATTCTCTCAATTCATGCCCCTCCTTACGACAGTAACAACACACCTTAGTGTCCTTGCTCCGGTATCCACATGGCTGACTAGTAATCGCTGGTGCCAGAATGCTCTGTTTAGGGTGATCTGGATCTTCCTCACGTGAGTCAAAGACATAATTTGCAAGTTCCTTAATTCTATCTACTGAGAGATTTCTCCAGTCTGGACATTGTTTCAGAAAGTATCTGCGTATTTCTGGCAGTGAATTATAAACAAATGTGTTGAGAATGATACAGGAATCTCTTAAATCTACTGGATCCAATCTGGTGTACTGTCTAGCAGCCTCACAAAGTCTATCATAAAATCTGTTTGGTCTTTCATTAGCCTCCTGAGGTAGGCTTAAAAATTTCTGCCAGTTTTCTGGTTTTCTAGAGCAAGATTCCATTCCCTTCAGAAGTGTTTCTCTAGCATCTTTTAATCTTTGGAAATCCCTATCATCATTATAATTCCACTCTGGATCCTTTAGAGGCCATTCCACATCGGCCTTACCTTTCGCAACAAGGGCATTTCCTGCTGAGATAACATCTGTAATCTCAGTTGGGGACAGTAAAGTTTCCAAAAGGCAAGTAACATCAGCCCAACTGGGTTGATATGCATTAAATATAGTCCTTAACTGTGAAATTACAGTGTTAGGATTTTTCTCAAAACTAGGGATGATTGATTTCCATGCGCTCAAGTCACTTGGTCTAAAGGGGCTATATTTTCTGACTTGAATTGGCACTCCCTTCTTACTATGTTCTATAGCTTCCTGCAGAGGGAGTAGTTTCTGCTGATCTGATTCTGAACTTGGATCATCTCTAGTAGAAACAGCCATTTTGAGGTCTCTCTCCATATGTGAGAATTTCATTTCGAGGTCTCTCTCCATATGTGAGAATTTCCCCCATATCATAACAATGATAATAACAAAAACAATGATAATAACAAAAACAAAAAAAAACCAAAAAAAAATAAAATCCTTAGTCGTATGAACTATGGATGTGGTATTAAAAGGTATTTCAATTGCAGGCATAAAATTTCTACTTATATTAAACGTATTTTCCCAAAGATTCTCACGTATACTATTATACAAAAAACTTTTTGCTGCCTGAATGAGGAAAAAACCAATAATGTTATGAAGGACCATTGAGTAAACTATTCCTCTAAGTCGGGATGTTATGCTGTCCCAATACATTCCGATGAGAAAAATCAAAGGGATAGTAGAATATTCGAGCATCTTGCCCTTTAAACTGGGCTGGCTTTTCTGTTTAAAGCAAGACTCTTAGAGGCTTAAAGTCTTTAAGGGAGATTAGACAAAGGGAAAGTCCGTGGGGGGGGGGGTACACAACAGCATCAAATAACTTTTGGAAAAATGAAACTATAATTTCCTCTTGTGGAGCCAACAAAAAAAAGTCTTCCCATTCCTACCCTGGAGATCTGGTTTCTTAGAGGAAAGAAGGCAGTGTTTTCAGAGATAAAACGCAGAGAATAGAACCAAATCTTCTTTCTCAAAGAAAGTTTTCAAGTTTATTCCTGCTCCTCCTTCTCTTAAGAGTTTTAAAAATCATCCCAAACCCCAAATCTTAAAATTAACCCATAATGCTATAGACAGAACAATCAGGGTAATTGTCCCAGAGAATGGGGCAATTTGCTGGAATTTGACTTTCATGTTTCTTTATAAGTACCATTATACACAACAGGAACAATGTAATACACTGTGGAGCTATTAAATTTAAATTAAAATCACCCCTCTGAGAGATATTTTGCAATAATGTGCATTATGGTGCTTTTGGTTTTCTATGTCTTCCTCATATCCTTGGCTTCATTTGGAAAATATCTGAAGAGGGAAAAAAACCCAAAAACCTAACAAAAGGTCAGAAACCACAAAATTTCCATTGTGAACCTGTGCTATATAGCCTGAGGGTGTAAACACTTTGTATATCAATGCCACTGGTCAACTAAGCCCCCATTGAACTTTGTGAGCTCAGGGAGACATCAGGTTAAGGTCCCACCTACTGTGTAGTACTGGGTATGCCAAGCACTTTCCTCCTTTAAAAGGAAAAAACCTCAGTGTGATCTATAGTAAAAAAAAAAAAAAGAGCTTCACAACATGGAGCCTAATTATGAAGAAAATTAAATTACTAGAGGCTCTTAAAACTTGAATACAACTTTAAGGGTTAAGATCAGTTAGCATATGCTTTAGATTTTCTTGCTGTGTAATTCTAAATAGGAGTTGATGCCTACAATAGTTTCCTTTGTGTTTTATTTTATAATGAGTTAATTATACCATGTCATGTATATAATATAACATTTATTTATACATTATACAATACAAAGTATAATACTCCATGAATATTTCTTACATATCTCTTCATAGGTGTTTACTAAGAACAAGTCATTTCTCTATGTGTATGTATATGAATAACAACCAGCACAAGGGGAGGGATTAAGAACTTGACTCGTGATTTCACTCATGCATGGAACTGAGAGAAATCATTACTCCTCTCTTGTATTGCTAGCCAGTTGTTGAATTGGGTCTGGGCTTTTCATCCTTTTTGCTTCATTCAGAGATCAGCCCCTGTGAGTTTTTCAATCAGCCTTTGGAAGGTATGACTGATGATGAGATGGAATCTTGGGTGAGACTTACCCAACTGGAAAAGTTTAGATCTCATCAAAAGGTAAAAAGATTGGGGGCATCTAGGAGGTGTTGTGGATAAAACACCAGCCCTGGATTCAGGAAGACCTGAGTTCAAATATGGCCTCAGACACTTGACACTTACTAGCTCTGTGACCCTGAGCAAGTCACTTAACCCTCATTGTCCCTGCCAAAAAAAAAAAAAAAGGTAAAGAGATTTTAGTCTAGGTGAATTCTGGTCCATTGTGTTTTAGTCTGACAGGTCTGAGTGGAAGTTGGTTCACCATTTTGATTAGATTGCCCTAAAGGATAGGTCTGGGTAGGAGGGGGGTTGGGGCTGACTAGAGATAAGTCTTTTTATTTAAGGCTGAGTGATCAGGGGCAGCTAGATGGCACAGTGGATAGAGCACCAGCCCTGGAGTCAGGAGTACCTGAGTTCAAATCTGGCCTCAGACACTTAACACTTAATAGCTGTGTGACCCTGGGCAAGTCAGTTAACTCCAATTGCCTCACTAAAAAAAAAAAAAAAAAAAAGATTGAGTGATCACAGTCACATCTCCCAGTCCCTCATTAGAATAAGCCCACTTCTTATTATATTATTCATTTCTCATTAATTGTTAACAAAACAGAAGTGACTGCTGCCTGTTGGGAATACCCATTCTTCCACAGGAATATAAGCGCCAAGAGGCCACTGGGAGGGGTCTATGGTTTACAAGAGAAGGGCAAATGACCATCCTTTTATTAACTATTTGCTAGCCATAATTAATATAATATAATAATAATTACCCAGAAATTAGGACTGTCAAACTTTTCATTCATCGAAGAACTCCTAGATGAGGAAACTTTCTCTACTAACACAGGCTAGAACTTTCTCTGAAATTTATGTTCATAGAAATGGGCTTAGAGTAACTGAGATGAGAAGTAAATTGCCCAGGGTTATAAAGTCAGAGGCAGGAAGACTTAAACTCAAGTGGTAGCTCCTGTAGCAAATTCTCAATTATTTTATGTTTCTTTCCATGCAGCCATTAAATGTTACATTTTAGACACAGAAAAATGTCACATTTTAGGTAGTTCCTATTTGCATAAGTGCTATCGGATCCTGTCCATGGCTAAGTTAATATAGACAATTAACAATGTTTTCTCTCCTTTCATTAACCTGAGGTTTTGATTTAGGAAGAAGACTGATTTTTCCCCATGAGTTGTTGCATCTTTAATTAAGAGGCATAAAGGAAAGAACACTGGTAAGTGAATTGTTATCAGGTTTGTTGAAAAGTATACAAACTGTCTAGGGGAGGGAGGAGGGAGAGAGAAAAATCTGAAATTGGAAAGTTTGTATAAACAAATGTTGAGAACTATCTTTATATGTAACTGGAAAAAATACTTTTATCAGAATAAAGATTTTTTTAAAAAAGAAAAGAAAAGTATATGATTGCTATAGTTTATTTTGAATATCCTTAGGTGGATATGAGTTTTCTTTGCATTGTTTCTAGTGGATCATCAGACAAGTTTTCAGAGACCACTGAGAAGGGAGTTAAACAAATTTCAATTCAATTCAATTTACTATAGTCAGGTAGACACTGATTTATTTATCCTTATCTACCAAGAGTAGGAGAGTATTAGGTACTTGTTATAAGCTGAACCAAGTTCTGTTTTTCTTGGTAGTTTCATAATTAATACTTGAAACCCTTTAGCGATGAATTAGGTCATGGCAGAGACTGATCCTTTCCAAACTAGCTCCTCAACAGTATAAGAATGCTTCTTGGTGGTCCACAGCACTGAGGGGATGGCTTTCAATCATGGATATAAATCAGAACTCCCTTAATCCAGAGGTATAGTACCCAAGGAATCATGTGAAATGAATGCAGTTTGGTAAAGAGGGGTTCCTCACTGCAAGGTTTCTGCACCAATGAAGTTATAGGTGTGTATGTGGGGGGTGTGTGCAGGGGGATGTCAGAGACAGAGACATGTGTAATTTAAGATTCTAAATGTGGATTCTAATCTGTTCCTCCAGTTTTGGGGGAAACTGACTAAAAATCACTGATAAAACGAGTTTAGGTTTTTAAGGGTTTATTGGAAAATAGAAAGAAAAAGATTGAGAACAGAATTCTAACAGCCTGGCATTCCTATCTTTCCTCAAATTTCCTGTGAAGTCCTCTGCTGCCAGCACCATCAAGTCAGGAAGCCAAAAAGCCCCAGTGCTCTCTGTGCAGGCTCCCTTTCCTCCTTCCTGTCTCCTCCCAGACCATAGGAGGCTCCTCAAGTTGATTGGCTGGTAGCCTTGATAGACAGCACCCATGAGCAAACGTCATTTCCTGACGCCAAGGAAAAGCCACAATGCCTCTGAGGCATTTTCCTCATGGTGGAGCTTTCTCACAGCAAGTCTCCAGTAGGTGGCGTCATTCCAATCATTACAGTCAGAAACAGAGATAGTGAGACAGAGAGACAGAGAGAGGGAGAGGAAGAGAGAGAAAAATACAAGAAACACTTCCATGCTCTACATAGAAATTTCTAAAAATCATAGAGAATACATATATTATTGTATAATTTCCCCACATATAGCCCTCCTGACTCTCAAATTAAGTGTAAGATAAGTTTTGCTGCTACAGCCCCAGGTACTGTATTTTTTTTTTAAATGCTTTAATCCCAGCTACCATTATCAGGTGATCATGGCTTTGATTGGATTACTTAATCAAGCAATCAACCAAATGCATAAACAAGCTATGGGCATTTCCTGGACACACATTGAATCAATCAATCAATCAAAATCATAAACTAGGTGCCAACAACCTATTTAATTAAGTTGAGAAGGAGTACAGTACTTAGAGATATTGGATGAAATCATGTGAAAAAAATGTCTCTCTGATTTCTGTATATCAGAAGAGGGGCATCAGAAATCAAACTTCTGGAGTTCTTAAGAAGGCAGATTTGTTGTACCTATACCAGAGGTCATGGGAGGTTCAGGGAGTGATCAAGGGTTGTGGTGCTTCAACCCCTTCCTGCCCTGATTCCAATACCTTCCATTAACCAAGTCATTATAGTAGTAAAAATAAAATTCTAACCTGTCAGTGTCAGCCCTAGAAATCTAAGAGAAGATGTAGTAGTTTACATGCAGGCACACAACAACCTGGTATGAATTGGGTTTGAAAGAGTGAGTCAATAGCCTATTCTCATCACCAACCTTTAGATCAACAAAAGAGAAGAAAATGATAGTTGAGTAGTTTAGCATTTTTATCGCTGTGCTTTGGCATAGCCACACTCACTTGAGTTTTCATTCTAGACACACAATCTCAGAATCAAAAGGACCTCAAAAGCCATCTAGTCAAATCTAAATCTGAAAAACTATTCCCTCTACAATATACAATTATGCCTTCCCCATCACCACTTTCCCCATCATGGTTTTGATATATTATGGGTTGGCATAAGAAATTAAATGGGAATTTTTGCTGACTTTTTCCAAAGCTGCAGACAGCATATGAAGGCTAGCAGACAACACAGAGCCTATGACCAAATATTTAACTCAAATTAATAAGATACTATAAATACCCCATTTTTAAAAAATCATACTTCTTCCCTAGGGTGAAGAGAAGGCCAGAAAAATTTACCTGAATTTTCCAAATCACAGAAGAACCATGCCAGTAACCTTTACAATGTGGAATGGATAATTGTACCCCAGATCCAACAGTTCTTTGAGATTTCTATTGAAGGAGAAACGATCACATCCTGAGATGTATCCTTCTAATTTGAAATAGCTGTTTTTCTGCAGTTTCTAAACACGACCTAAAATCCTTCACCATCTTGGTCTTATTCCTCTGAATATTTTCAAGTTTATCAATGTCACCAGAACTGAATGACCAAAGCAAAGTATAGTAGAGTAATAATCTTCTTACCCTTGGAAGCTATTCCTCCCTTAATTCAGCATACAATTGAGTAAGCTAACTCAATTGAGCTTGCAGTAGGCTAAATATCTCAGATTACGGAATCATAGATTTAGAGATGGAATGACATTCAAAAGCTTTCCCTCAAAGCTCATTTAAATGACATCTTAATTTTACAGATGAAGAATTCAGGTCCTTAGTTTTCAAGTGGCTTGATCAGGGTCGCATAGCTATTAAATATCTGAGATAGGATTCAAACCAAGAGATTTCCTGTATGTAGGGCCAAGATTTTATCAACCATTTTTGTTCTTTATCATAAAATCTGCTGTATTTTGAAGCTAATTTTGTGCGTGTGTGTGTGTGTGTGTGTGTGTGTGTGTGTATGAGAGAGAGAGAGAGAGAGAGAGAGAGAGAGAGAGATGTATGATAGAATGTAAGCTCCTTGACAGAAGTGACTATTTAATTTTTATTTTGCCACTAAAATGCATAATAGATAGAGCTGGGCCTGCAGTAAAGAAGACCTTAGTTCAAATCCATCCTCAGACTAGCTATATGACATTGATCAAGTAGCTTAACCACTGTTTGCCATTATATAACTATTTTATAAATGAGGATAACAATAACATCTACCTAACAGGATTGTTGTGAATATCAAATGAAATAATATTTGTAAATCACTTAGCACAGTGCCTGGCACATAATAGTTACTTTCTCTCATTCTAGATTTACAGCTTAGGGGCCATCTATCCTACCTCCTCACTTTCAAGATGGGGAAACTGAGGCTGAAATAGGTGAATTTACTTAGGTATTAAGTGGTAGAACAAGAATTTAAAAACACTTATTCTGATTCCAAATCCAAGTACATTTTGTGTTGTGCCACAGAGCCAGAGCACATTTTTTCACACAGATAATTTCCACATATGTAAAGCTGACTTTGAGTCAATATGCACATACAGACCAGGAACTGAATAACATGTCTCACATTTGCCCCCTTCTTTCTAGTCATTGCCCTACTTCAGGCCCTTATCAGCTCTCACCTGGACCATTGCAGTAGCCTCTTAATTGCACTATTCCCTCTCCAATCCTTCCCCCCAACAAGCTGTTAATGTGATTATCTTAAAATGTAAATCTGAGTATGTTATCCCCCTACTTATTAAACTCATTATTGCTTTTAAATTCAAATATAAAGCCTCATTTGGCTTCAAGGCCTTTCCCAACAAGGCTCCAACCTATATTTACAACTTTTATGTTTTCCCCTTCCACTACTTTATTATCAAGCCAAATGGTCTTCTTTTCTTTACATGATACTTTCCATTTCCTGTCCAGACAGCCTTTTCACTGGCTGTCTCCCATGCCTAGAAAGCATTTTCTTTCACACCCATCTTTTATAATCCCTTATTTCCTTAAAAGTTCAGTTTAAATGCCACTTTCTACATATAACTTTTCCTGATTTTCCTGTCTACTAGTGCCCTTGGTAGCAAAACTTCTTTGCATATTCATGCACGAATATGTATGTATCTATATCATCTATATCTATATCTATCTACATATATATTTATACACACATATATGTGTGTGCATATTTATGTGTGTGTATATTTTTTTTTCCTTAATAGAATATGAACTCCTTGAGGACAGGTATTGTTCCATTATTGTCCTCTTAACCCCAGCACCTATATAGATTTGTATTTAGAACTTAGTAAGCACTTAAAATGTGAATTGATTAATTAATTGATTGAATGAATGTATAATACCATACTTTTATCTCAAAAATGTTTTTTTGCCTTAAAATTCTCTGGATTTCTTACATATTATAATCTGCATAGGATAAAAAATATCACTGGAATAAACAAGCATTTTTGCTGAGTAATATTAAAGAATGAATATAATTAGCAGAGTATATAGAATATGTAAAAATGATAAGGATCTTAAATTCAGAAGATGCATAATATATTTACACTCTTACTCTGCATCTTTACCATTTCCCACACTCATTCCCCCTTCCACAACATTATAGTCCACTGCATGGCCTGTCCTCCCCTCTCTTTTCAATGAATCAATCTCGGATATTTCCATTATGGACAGAGCAACATCTAGCCATTAATTCTTACTTTAAAAAACGGTTCCCCTATTCTAAGTCCACATTTGTGTCTGCTATATGTTCTATATTATCTTATATCATAATGGTTTCCTTAGAATTGTTCCCTAAGTTTTCATTTGTGTTATTCTCATTTTACTTGTACACAATAAAACCCATGAAATCAATAATCAATCACAAAACATTTTATAAAATTCTTACTATGTGGAAGACATTTTATTAAGGGTCTGGTATACAAAGAAGCAAAAAATAGTCCCTGACATCAAGAAGCTTAGATTCTAATGGGTAAGACAACATGTAATAAGTATATCCAAGATACTTACAGATACTTACAAGATACTTACTTCCTAGGGGAAGGCAAAAAACAGCTAGGGGTACTGGGAATGGGCTGGGATTAGTTTTGAAGGAAGCCTGGAATTCTAAGAGGGATAAATGAGGATGGAGTTCATTTTACATATGGAAGATAAATAATACAAAGGTACAAAGTACACCAAGTTGGTCATTATGATTGGACCATAGTGGAATAATATAAGAAGACTTCAAAGCTAGGGAAGAACCAGGTTGAGAATAACTTTAAATGGCAAATAAAGGGATTGAAATTTTACCCCAAGGTAATAGTGGGGCATTGGAGATTATTGAGTAGGGAGGTTGATGTAGTTAGGCTTATACTTTAGGAAGATCTCTGGTGGCTGTGGAGAAGATGAATTATAATAGCAAGAGGCTTCAGGATCTTGAATCTTAAAATTCTTCCCTGAATTTGCTATGAGCCCTAGTCATACAAACCTGGCAAAATGGAATCAACCCAACTGTGAAAATAGATCATCATGCTTGATTACTATATACAGTATTTGACTCTTTTTTTGGCATGAACTCAATAAAAGGAATAATAAACAATAGATAATAGAATATCTTCCAGGTAGCTGCACATCCACAGCTTCTTCTAGAATCAGCATGCCTTCCATCTGGTACATAGTCATACTCTGAACTCAGATGTTTATGCAAAGATAGTTTAGTTGTCCTTCATCTCTATGGCTGCCCCTCTTGCAAAAAGGTAAGGGAGTATAAGAAATAAAATGAAATCCCCAGCTGATGTGACTCATGTCAATCAGTCATCAGAAGAAGGATTAAGGAACTCTCAACCTAGGACTCAATTTTCTCTCACAGTGCAAAGATTTGTGGCACACTGGATGCCCAAGATTACCTCAGAATAATTGAGTACTGACCACTGACATAACCACTGCCTAGCTATAGCCCTCCCCTAGCCCTATGTTTGTCTTCTTTTCCTACTGTGCTTCTAGAATCCTGTTCTATAGTAAAATTCTACTTTATATTAAATTTCTTCCTTCTATCTTCTTTGCAACATCTCATGCTAAATGAACTTAATTTTCTCTGCAAGATACCACATACCTTTAAAGCTTCTCCAAGTTTGTTGCTTCTTCCTTCTCAATAAGTGAGTAACTTACTTATTTTCTACCTCATCCCCTGCTTCCTCTGAATTCTCTCTTCTCCCAGTTTCTCACCTTCATAAACTCACATGATGGATCTCTGTCTACACTCGACTCCCTCTGTACACACGTGTATATATTTTAACACTTACCCTCAGTACCAGTATTCCTATTTATGACTCTGGAACTCACTACCTTATTAAGCAACATATAAGTAGTAATAATTCTGAAGTACATTTATACTTCAGTGGGGGGATATTTGAAACCCTGAAATACTTTATTGGTATATAGATAGATAAGAGTATATGCCTCGAACCCCTTAAATCATATCATCTGTATGGGCACTTTTCATGCCACTTAGTAAGACTGACCCTGAACATTTCACACTCCGATAATGGTTAGAAGGAATTAAACATAGGTGATTATTATAACAATTATGTTAAATAGCCATGGAGATATTGTCATGTAATCAATGTTCACTCATTCCACTCTCCTAGTACAGAACTTCGTCACTAGAACACCCAGATCTGATGGACTGAGCCTTTCTTACTGAAAACTCAGAGTTATTAAATAAGTATCTAAATGACAATTTTCTTCATATTGAGTGGGAGACATAGATAGACATGAGACAGAGTGACAGAAAGACAGAGAAAAAGCAGAGAGAGAGAGAGAGAGAGAATATAGATAAAATTTCATTGTGTCTCTGTGTCTTCTGATTTCATTACAAAAAGAATGTCAAGATTGATATGATTTAGCTTTTCCAGGAGCATATAGATTTCTGGGTCATTTGACAGTGATATTGCAATCACTATCAACAGCTATATTCATATTTTAAAACATCTAAAAACTGTATGGTTCTTTGAATTCCTTGACCCCCTCCCACAACTCCACTACAATAATGCTGCAGAAGCAAGGGTATGCTCACAGCTCTGGGTTGTATGAATTTTTCACTGTTTGTTTTGTTGACATGGCCAAAGAATTTGTCACCAAGTGCCTGTCCTGCTGCTGGTGAATCTCTCTGTAGAATGTGATAATTAGAAAATATAAGCACAGGAAATTTAATTTATCAACAAGTATTTGTTAAGTGCCTCCTATTTGCCAAGTGCTGGGGATGCCCATATAAATGTAAGATACCCCTTGATTTCATGAAATTTACATTTTACTGTTATGGGAAATTCAAAAGGGAATGATCACTTTCTGCTGGAGGGAATCAGATAATTTTTCATGATGGCAGCTGGTACCTGAGCTTATTTTCCTAGTTATTTGAAAGATGTTTTGGAAATGGGAGAGATGAAAGGCCAAGGGATCAATTAGGAGTCTGTTACAAATGAGAAGTATATGTATGAGTCCTTGAATTATGGCAGTATCTGTATGAGTGGAATGGAAGGGACAGTATTCAGGCGGATAAATAAACAGGACTTAGCAACTGATAGCATCTCAGTTTCATTTCTCCAAATTGTGAGATACAGATATATGTCCATTAAATTCGAGGGTCTTCTACATGTTGACCATCATTCCCAGAGATGGGAAAACATTCATCTTCAAATTCCCTTTCTTATGTTCTCATATGCAAGGGGAAAATCCCTGGCATATGAATATTTTTTTAAAAAACAAATTTCTAGTAAAGCATTTTCAGTCTCTGTGGGAATGGTGCTCAATGTGTAGAAGGACTGAAAGTGAGATCACCATTGTTTTACTTTATATCCTGGTCCCATTTTAAAATCTATTTAACAGAAAAGCTTACATGGGAATATCAAAAGGCAGTGAGAGATTGAGGTTATATGTATATGCACAAACCCCTTGGCAGAGGAATGACTGTTAGGAAAATTAAACTGTTGAATTTAGTCAGTAATCAGTATGTTTTGTTTTTTAATGAAATTCATCTGTTCAGCTTTTCTTCCTCTCCCCCCAAATTAGTTTATGTATGTAGTCTTGCAGTTTTAAATAAAAATATTGAGCGCCCTGGTTTTCCCCTCTTTTTTTAGAAGAAATTAAAGATTTTCTATGATCCATTCTTGGATACTTTGCCTGAATCCAACCCAAGAGGAGAATTGTTTTCCAGGTTCCCACAGCCTAAAACAAATTAACATCCTTACAGGCCTTCAAAAGTAGCAAAAGGATGTTGACATATTAGGTCAGGGGTATTACCATGAGAAAAAAAAATGAATGTGTTCTTGCCCTTACAAAAATCCAAAGCCACTTCTGAGGTTGTTTTGTTAGATTTCTTGGTGCTTTGGTATAAGACTGTATTCTGGGGAAACTGTGTCCGAATATTTCAGGAGAGAGGTTGTATTCTTCCTTTACCCAGCATTATAACTCTCTTTTTTACTCCTTGCTTACTTAGAATAATAATTATTTCTTTTTTCTTTTTTAAAAAATAATAATTATTTCTTAAATGTGGTTTCAAAATTGAGGACCATTTGAGAATATTCAGCTGTCTCATGAGCTAAATTGGTCTCACGGACACTAACTAGGTGCACATGTTATGGACAATTGCCTCTCTTTTACTTCAGTTTTAGTTTCAAAAGAAACATCCTTAGAGACAGTGTGACTTCATTAGAAGAACCCTGGACTAGACATTAAGAGACTTGGGTTTAAATGCTGACCTTGATATATATTGTAGAACTAGATGACCATAGGCAATTCACTTTGTTTTTTTGAAGTTTCAATATCTTAATATATAGATAGGAGATAATTCTATTAAGGATTAGGTCAGGGGTTCTTAACTTTTTTATTGCTTCATGGACTCTGCCTTTAGCAGATTGGGGAAGCTTATGGAGCTCTGCTCAGAGTTGTGTTTACAAACACACAAAATAAAACACATAGGATCAGAAAGCAATCGACTTACATTAAAATAAAGATTCAACTTATTCTCCCATTCAAAATTATGGACGCTGATTTTTTCCCCCCAAATTCCTCCAATGTATATGGCTAACTTGATTCAAATTTTCTGTGGCACTAAAAGGTTAAGTTCTTTGCCCATACAAATATACCTAATGTGGTAGAGAGAAAACTTGAATCCAATTCTTCCTGACTTCAAAGTGATCTATACATCCATTATAACGCTCAAATTTTGATTAATTATTGTGAAAACAATTTAACCCGTAATTTGGTCATGTCACCACTAGCTGGCAGTAGTGCAAAAGATCTACACAGGCATCACAAAATCATAGACTGTGGGATAATTAATTCAATATATGAACAGGTCTACATTTCTATCTTTTTTTTTTAACACCAAAGACATCTATTTATTGAAGAACTTGAACTTAACATAGTAGAAAAATACTGTGCAAGGATTCAAGAGGTCTAGTTTCTAGTCAGAGCTTGCCACTAATTAGCTGTTTGATCTTTGGAAATTCACCCTCTCTGAACTGGAATTTCTTCATCTATAAAATGAAATGATAGAGTAGATCAAATCTAAGGCTCCTCATAGTTTCAAAACTATAGTTTCTTTGATTAAGATGACAATGCTTATAATTTGATATTTTTGTCACTAATTAACTTTTCCCCTATTATTTCACACTGAAAGATAGCTAGAAGGAGGGATGCTATATTTAACTTTTAGCTATAAGCAGGGGAGCATAGGTAAATGTTTAAAAACTAGATCTCCAACAAAGGTTCACGTGTCACACTTTTAAGTTTAATATGCATTATTAAAATTTTCCTATTACTTTCTAAAGTCTAGGCAATAAACAAAAACTATGAATTAACTCCCAATTTATAGCATTTGCCAGTTTCTGAGGTATAAATGTTCACAATGAAATCTGTCATCTCCAGGAACTGTAGCAACTTGACTTTACACAACACTGGTCTCAGATCTCAAGAGACTCACAGTTTGGTAAGGGAAAACAACATAAGAGCAATTATGTGCCAAAACAAATAAACAAACAAAATATATACATTCTCTCAGTCTCTGTCTCTCTCTGTGTCTCTCTCTGTTTGTCTCTGTCTCTTTCTCTTTCTAACTATCTTGTAAAGTTTAGTAATTTGGAGCAACTTGAGTTCTGGATAACTCTAAGACATCTAGTTTAAAATGGACAATATACTACTTATTCCTCACACTTCCTGCTTAGAATCTCTAGCTTCTGAATGCTAGGAAAAAATTTATATAGGCAGTCTTTCTGACAAAGGCCTCATGTCTAAAATGTATAGGGAACTGAATCAAATTTATAAGAATGCAAGTCACTGGGGCAGCCAGGTGGCAGGGTCAGCTAGGTGGTACAGTGGATAGAGCACCAGCCCTGGAGTCAGGAGGACCTGAGTTCAAATCCAGCCTCAGACACTTAACACTTACTAGCTGTGTGACCCTGGGCAAGTCACTTAACCCCAATTGCCTCACTAAAAAAAAAAAAAAAGAATGCAAGTCATTCCCCACTTGAGAATTGGCCAAAGGATATTAACAGGCAGTTTTCAGACAAAGAAATCAAAGCTATTTATTGCCATATGAAAAAATGCTCTAAATCACTATTGATTAGAGAAATGCAAATTAAAACAACTCTGAGGTACCACCTCATACCTATCAAATTAGTTAATATGACAACAAAGTAAAATAGATATTGGAGAATCTGTTGAAAAATTGGAATACTAATGCACTGTTAGTGGATTTGTGAACTGATCCAACCCTTCTGGAGAGCAATTTGGAACTATACCCAAAGGGCTATGGAACCTTGCATGCCCTTTGACCCACTAATATAACTACTTGGTCTGTATCCCAAAGAGATCATAGAAAAGGGGAAAGAACCCACATGCACAAAAATATTTATAGCATCTCACTTTGTGGTGGCAAAGAATTGGAAATTGAGGAAATGGCCATCAATTAGAGAATGACTGAACAAACTGTGGTATATGAATGTAATGGAATACTATTGTGCTGTAAGAAATGATGAGCAGGCAGATTTCAGAAAAACCTGGAAAGACTTAAGTGGACTTATGCTGAGTGAAATGAGCAGAACCAGGAGAACATTGTGCACAGTAACACCAACATTGTGTGGTGCTCAACTGTGATAGACTTAGCTCTGCTTAGCAATACAATGATCCAAGACAATTCTAAAGAACTCATGATGGAAAATGTTCTCCACATCCAGAAAAAAGAACTGTGGATTCTGAATGCAAAGGGAGCTTTACTGTTTCTATTTTTTTTAGGTTTATCCCTTTTGTTCTGATTCTTCTTTCTCAACATGACTAATGCAGAAATATGTTTAATGTGATTGTACATATGTAACCTTTACCAGAATGCTTTCTGTCTTGGGGAGGAGGGACGGAGGGAAGGGAGGGAGAAATATTTGGAACTAAAATCTTATGAAATCAAATAATGAAAATTATATTTACATGTAACTGGAAAATAATAAAACACTTTTATGATTTTAAAAAAAGAATCTCTAGTTTCCTACAAAGGCCAATTTATAAGTGCTATTTCAATGGCAAATTTCTATAGGAAGCCTTTCTTGCCTGCCCTAATTGTTATTTCTTTCTCCTTGCTTAATTAATTTTATACATTGTTTTCTACATGTACTTGTAATTATTTGTAGGTATGTTATATTCCTATACCATTTAAATGTAAGTTCCCTGAGGACATTCTATATTTTGCTTTTGCTTTTCTCTCATGTACCACAGTTGTATGTATATAATAAGCAATTTACAAATGATTACTGGATAGAGACAAAAGTATTTCATTTGGTAGAGCAAAGCAATGCATCAAAGGCCCTCTTCCACACAGGCTTCTTCCATTCATACTTCAAAATTATTTTAAATTCTTTGAAAGATATGAACATAGAAATAATCACGTGGAAATAAACTGAACTTATTGTTTCTTTCAATTCAACATTTACTGAACTTAGCTCTAATTTCCCAATGGCCTGATGACCCACTGATAACTGATGCAGAAATGTCTCTCAGACAGCAAATTTTAACCATTAAGATATAGTAAGTTATTTGCTATTGTGTTGTTCAGTGCTTACCTGGTCCAGTGCTTTCTACTTCTTCTTGAAGAAAGTATTCATAATGTACTGGCATGAGGCTAATAAGCAGTCCATATGCATTTGGCCTCTTTCATTTTTTGATAGTGAAACATAATTTCATTACAATTATCTATTCTCCTTCTGACCATCATTCCACTGAAACCCTGAATAACAAGGCATATTATGACCCTCTGATCTTACTATATCAGGTGAGGAATAAAAGAGACAGATTCACACTTAGAAAAGGTGTTCATCCTTATCATAGAGCAAATCAAATGTAGAGCTCAAATGAACATAGATTGTCTACAGTGGTCAAATCCTCAGATGTACCAGTGTGATGACATTGTGCTAGTATCTTCAAAACTTGGTACATTTCAGAGCTAAAATAGAACTCCAAAGCCACTCAAAAGGATGTAGCTTTATCATCAACACTAGCAAAACCAAAGGAACAAAGACAGTCTATATAATTTCATCTGGTGATATTATGGGTTTTTATCACCAAATGAAATAGTATAAAATAAAAAAAAGAAGAGGACAAAATCTTAGGGACAATTCTCATTAGTGTACATGAATTAAGAAACAGCAATGAATGTGGATGCCTATGAATTGGTGAATGGTTGAATTATGGTATATGAATGTAATGTAATATTATGCTGTAAGAAATGAGAGATGATTGAAGAGAAACTTGAAAAATTAAATAAACTGTTGTTAAGCATGGGAAGCAGAACTCAGAGAACAATTTAAACTATTGGTGACAGAGAAGGAGGAGCAAGCATTTTTAAGAACGCACTATGGGGGCAGCTAGGTGGCGCAGCAGATAAAGCACCAGTCCTGGAGTCAGGAGTACCTGGGTTCAAATCCGGCCTCAGACACTTAACACTTACTAGCTGTGTGACCCTGGGCAAGTCACTTAACCCCCATTGCCTCACTAAAAAAAAAAAAAAAAAAGAACCCACTATGTGTCAGGCATTCTACTTAGCATATTACAAATATCTACTTTGATCTTTACAACAACTCTGTGAGGAAAATGCTATTATTTTCATTTTGCAGTTGAAATAGTATTCTATACTATTTCATTTGGTGATGTAATCAGCTCTCATTACAGCTAGGTGGTTCATTTACCTGAGTTCAAATCTGGACTCAGACATTTACTAGCTATTTACCTTGGGCAAGTCACTTAAGCCTGTTTGCCTCAGTTTCCTCATCTGTAAAATCAGCTGGAGAAAGGAAATGGCATATTGTTCTAGTATCTTTACCAAGAAAACCTCAAATGGAGTCACTGAGAGTTGGAGATGACTGAAACAACTGAACAACCACAAACAACATTAGCTCTTACAGGTTCATTCAAATTTCATTTCTGAGCAAATAGTTTTTGGTTCTATACATCAGTCCTAGTCTCTCTTGAGCTCCATTCCCACAGAACCAACTGTCTTTTTCATATCTCAAAGTGGAATCTCAAACTCAACATATGCAAACATAGAATTCATTTTCTTTTTCCCCTCTTTCCAATTTGCTTATTGTTGTTGAGGATACCACCATGCATCTAGTAAACCAGGCTAACAACCTTGGTTTTATTCTTGACTCCTCACTCTCACTCACTGTACATATCCAATCTCCTGCCAAAACTTGTCATTTCTACCTTTGCAACCTCTCTCTTACAAACTCCCTAAAGTAACCACCTCTCACTAAAGTAACCACCACCCTAGTTAATATCATTATCTCTACACAGTTGGATTATTGCAAAAGCCTTCTAATTCCTCTCTATGCCTCAATTTTCTCCAATATATCCTCCATTCAGCTGCCAGAATAGTATCTATATTTCCTAAATATAAATCTGACCAATTCACATTTACCTGCTACTCAGCAGACCCCTCTGGCTCCCTTTTCACTCTAACATCAAAAAAATATAAAGCCCCTTTTCCGGCATTTGAAGTTCTTCATATATTCCTAATTTTCCAGTTTTCTTATAATTAATTCCCTTCTGCAGACTACAATCTAGTATCTCTGGTCTCTTTGCTGTTCCTTATAGCCAACACTCCACCAACCATCTAGTGTCTTTGCATGGCTATTTCACATGCCTGGAATGAACTTTCTCTTCAATTCTAGCTTTTAGATTCCCAGTCTTTCTTCAAGATTCAGTTCATATTCTACCTTCTATAGGAAACTTTTCCCAAACCACTTCCCCCTCCCACAAATTCCTGCTTTTTTGGCTTTTAGTTTACCCCTTGTCACTAGGTGGCATATATCTTGAATGCCTACAGTCATTTAACAGTGGTTTCTGCCATTAGAATGTTAGTTCTTTTGGGCAAGGACATTGTTTTTACCTTTCTTTTTTATTGCTAGTACTTAGCACAGCCCCAAGCATATCATAGGTATTGAACAATATGACCTGACAAATTCAAGTCAGATACTATCATCAAAATTATGTCCTTCTGAGTTACAAAATTATGGTTCTTTCCATATTGGGGTCATGGTGTGTACTCTGAAAATCCTACAACTACTATTAAAGAACCATAAAAAAGTTGTTCTTTATAAAAATTTGTTTTTTAGGCTCATTCCTAATTTGTATTAAATTTATCTATATACCCATTGCATTTTTCCAGTGAAATGTACAGCTTTCGAGAGAAGGAACTATTGCTCTTCTCTTTGAATCTCCACGATCTAGCACAGCTTCTCATATATAGTTGGAGCTAAAGAGAGGTTTCTTGTTATTGTTTAAGGATTCAAATGAGTAATCATTTATTAAGTACCTTCTGTGTTATCCATATCTCTTTTATAGATTCATTTTTTAAAAAAAATTAGATTTCTGATATTTTCCTTCAGCAAGTCAAAATCATTTGCAAGAATTCCATTAAAATACGAAAACTACATCAGCTTTATGATTAACACTTTAATAGATTAAGGGATATGAAACCATCTCTATTGCTATGTGTTACATGGATTACCAAAAAATTCTTAGCAAATAAGGAAATTCAGATTCAAATTTTTAGTATACATGCATGTAAAGTAATTATGTTGTGATAAGAGAGGTGAGTCACCAAAAAAGAGGATGCTAACATTATGCTAGCAGTCTACAAATGTTTAAGAAGAAGGAGACAAAAGGATTGAGTCCTCACACTAATTTTAATTCAATAATTTGCTTATAATCGTGGCCATTCCGTGTCATCACAAGAATTTGTGAACACAGTAGCACATTATTATGGGCCAAGGGAGGGATGAACAACTGCGGTAAGAATATTTGTGGCAAGAAAACATTTAAGTAGTTAACATCTACAAAATAATAGTAATTCAATACAGCTGTGATTGACAACAATGGCTCTTCTCCATAGTTATAACATATAATTGTGCAATTTCTGCATAGCCAAGTTAAGCTAGCCCTCTAATTATTCTCTTTTATCTTCTATCTGCCCCATCTAACTTATATTTCATCTTTGAACCATATACTAAGGACATTGGATATTTTTGTTTGGATTGTCTGAAAATGAATACAATCAGATGTTATTTTTGCTTGAAAGTAACATTACTAGGCTGTATTTTAAGGTTTCCTGATGAGTAAGCCAGTGACTTCCCAAAGTGACTTCCTTACAATCCTTTTTTTTTTTTTTTGGCACAGAAACTATTGTATTTACTGTAAATATATGTCTCATGCTTTGGTAACTATGTGGTAGCTCTATTAAGAATCCAAATTAAATGCTGTGGGTCAATGGGAAAGAAATGGTTATATTTTAGAAAAATCTAGTATGAGAATTGCTTAATCGTTAAAAAAAAAAGGTAGTGTTGAGTCCTGAACAAAAATCCTTCAAACAAAATGACCTTTAAATAATCTACTAGTCTACAATTGATCTCTTCTGTTGACAAGGCCTCAAGGGTTTTCCTGGATAGGATTCCACTTCAAAGCAAGTTGTCCGAGTTGCAAACAAAGACAGCTTACACTCTTTTAGCTTACTGTGAAAGCTAGTTTTAAATTGTCCTGCTCTGTATTGAACTTTTACTAAAACTCTGCTCTAGTTACTTCCAGCACAGCATTCAGCACTTCATGATTCAGGAAAATACTGGCCAGGCTAAGGTGTCAAAAAAAGTGTTGGCAGTCACTGTGAACAGAGGTTAATTAGGCACTGAACCAAATCAAATAGGTATAAATATTGTATCAAATGCCAATATCAGTTAGCCAGAGAAGAATATTGACTTGCTTTTTTTTTTTGGGGGGTGAGGGGGGGAGGAAGAAACATTTATAAGTTAGGTATCTTTTGTATTTTTTTAAATTAAGTTTTATAGTCTCCTACTCTTATGTTTTCTTGTCCAAATGACTTTCTGTTCATTATAAAGATATTATTTAATATAAGCTACTAGGTGGCACTATGGATAGAGCACTGGGCTTGGAATCAGGAAGACTCATCATCTTGAGTTTAAATCCAGCCTCAAACATTTACTAGATATGTGACCCTGGACAAGTCAATTAACCCTGTTTGCCTCAGTTTCCGTGTCTGTAGAATCAGCTGCAGAAGGAAATGGCAACCCAAAGCAATATCATTGCTAAGAAAACCCCAAATGGAGTCATGAAGAATCAGGCACAACAGAACAACGGAACAACAGAAAAATAGATTCAGAAGTGGACATGAATTTAGACATCAGCTAGTTCAATTCATTCATCATACAAATAGAAAAAACTAAGGCCGGGGGCAGCTAGGTGGTGCAGTGGATAAAGCACTGGCCCTGGATTCAGGAGGACCTGAGTTCAAATGTGGCCTCAGACACTTGACACTTACTCTCTGTGTGACCCTGGGAAAGTCACTTAACCCTCATTGCTCCACAAGAAAACAAAACAAAAACAAATCAACAACTAAGGCCTAAAGAGATTAAGTGACTAAGTGACTAGCACCAGGGCAGTAATAATGGAAAATCAGCCAGAACCTTGTACTCTACCTTTCTACTTTTTTTCCAATATGGCAGATTGAAAAGAATACAGAGCATGAAGTCTAGAGGCCTGCTTTCTAGTACCAGCACTACCTCTCAACTAGCTGTCTGACTTAGGGCAAGTCTTTCCCTTAAACAGGACTAAATGTATTTATCAGTAAAATGTGAGGAATAAACTAATTAATATCTCAGATAACTTTAATTCTAAAAGTCTTTGGCACTGTTAAAACTTTCAAAAATGCAGAATAACTGTTTAAAAGACACAATATCTAAGGAATTCTCAGTTAGCTGTCCTTGAAGCAGGTATTTCATATTGTTTTCTAATCTTATGTTGCTAAATGAATGGGATTGATTAGTTTGAAAAAAATCACTAAGATAAATTTGGGAAAGGGAAAATCTGATTTTCTTCATTTATTCTGAAAAAAAAAAGAAGTGTTGTTGGATTGGAAAAGATCCCAATTATTTCAGTTGTGTTTCTTTGGTTCCATAATCAACCAAGCTACTGATTCAAATAAATTCTGATAACAACACTTTCCCCTTTGAATTAAGCATATTAAATATATTAGGAACACAGAATTACCTAAATATTTACAAACATGTGGACCCTAAACTGACAATTTTTTGTTCTCTATAATATTTTAATTAATGATCTAAATACCACAGACAGTCTTTGCTGCACACTCAATTTAATTAGACTATTACATGACCTCCTAAGTCCAAAGCAAAGATATTTTCCTTCAATAGACCTATCTATCTATCTATCTATCTATCTATCTATCTATCTATCTATCTATCTATCTATCTATCTCTATCTGTCTGTCTATGTATATGCAATTATTTTATTCATGCTTGCAATCAGATCTACATATGTGACTAGGTCCATCTAACATCTCAAACTTCTAAGAAGGAATAAAAGGAATAGGAATCATACTGTTAACATGTATTAAAGGATATCTATTTGATGTAAGCAATAAATTGAGTGTGTGACTGCTATTGCTTGGTTGAGTGACATGTGAGTATGTCCCTTAATTTAAATCATGAAGGAACCAAATGAATGTCAAATAAAAATCCTTTAAGAACACTGATGAATGATTGCTAAGAAGACCTTGAATTTATGGCCCTAACAGTAATGTTCTGAAATTTAGTTCAGTCTATCGACCCCTTACTACATTGAACTGGCTATTCCTATTTTAAGAATACAACAAAAGGGAAAACTATTAAACCTTTTAACAATGTAAATATTTCTAGATTGGTCTACCAGAAACTTAGGAAAATAATTTTAACAGAAATGATTGTTGCTATTTCTTTTAATAAACTAGACATATTTTCTTATTGTTATTGTTGTAAATACTACAAATAAAGGTTTGATTATTTTCGTTGATTTTCTAGGCTTAAGAAAGTGATGGAAAAATGTTAATAATTCAGATTCAATTTACAAGTGTGCTGTGGGTACATTTTCATTTTTCTGGAGAGTTGGTAGTTAAACATTAGCTACTATTCTCCTAGTTGTTGTTTTGTTATTTTTGCTTGTCCTTGAAGAGGACCATGACATCATGGTGATGTCTTGACTTGCACTGAATTGGACTTAAGTGAGGGATGACTGTGTAGTGTCACCAACCTCAGTCTTTCTTCCAGAGCCATCTGGGTCCAGTGGCAAGATACATATCAGGACTATTGGAGATGGCCCCGGATGTTTTAAGGCAACTGGGGCTGAGTGACTTGCCCAAGTTCACATAGCTAGTAAGAGTCTGAGATGAGATTTGAACTCAGTTTCTCCTGACTCCAGGGCCAGTGCTCCACACACTGTACCATGTTGCTGTCCCATCACTTTCCTAGCTGAGGAGAAGAAAGATTAACCACTATGCAAAAAGAGCTTCATTCTCAATTTACTTAATAATTTTTTCTTTCTTTCTTTCTTTCTTCCTTCCTTCCTTCCTTCCTTCCTTCCTTCCTTCCTTCCTTCCTTCCTTTCTTTCTTTCTTTTTTGCAGGGTAATGAGGGTTAAATGACTTCCCCAGGATCACACAGCTACTAAGTGTCAAGTGCCTGAGGCCATATTTGAACTCAGGTTCTCCTGAATCCAGGACTGGTGCTTTATCCACTGTGCTACATAGCTGCCCCCTCATTTGGCTTTAAAAGGAGAGATCATGTATTGATTTCCTTCCTTTCTTATTACTGTGTGACTTAGGAGTCCAATATTTCTCCCTTGGAATTCTTAAGAGGTGGGTGGAGGTGCAGTAAGGGGAGGGAATTTCTCTCTTCTTCCCCACCATAAAAGTTATTGCAGTTAATTAGTCATTGCTGTAAAGCATATACTCTCTAGGTGAGATTGGAAATGGATCTCAAAGCCCTAGATATGTCTTATGCTTTGTGTTCCTTTTCCCTGGGAATAAATGATGAAATGACTAGATCCAGATCACTTTCTCTAACAACAATGTTGCAAGTTGAATGTCTGGGAATTCTTAGACCCAGGTGCTGATCTGAGTGAAATAACTTCTGAGAAGAGATGACAATTGCCAGGAGGATGTGCCCAAGTCATGCACATCTAGCTTGCCAGAAAATACAGATGCCAAATTACTCCAGCAGTGCATGTCTGAGGTGAAAGTGAAAATGCCTGTTCACTAATCTTAGTGTTTCATGTTTTAGTTTCTTAAGATATCCTTCAGGAAGAATATAAGAGGGTTAATAGAATACTGTATCATACTTCAAGTATAAATGCAATGCTTTTGTAACTATTCACTTATGAGTCTTTTATGTTTCAGGTATTCCTTTGTGGTGGAAAGGAAAAAATATATATATATAATCTTTTTACTATTAAAAGAACCCTATTTAACACTTTTTGAAAGACCTTAGACATGAAAACAAAAACAAAACAAAAAGTAGTAATCAATCAGTATTATAGGTTTAGAGCTGTAAGGGATCTTAGAGGCCATTTAGTCTAACATTTTCATTTTACTGATGAGGAAACTAAGGGTCAGAGAGGTAAGATAACTTGAGTGTCTAGCACAGAACTAGTGAGGGCCATAAGTGTAATTTGAACACAGGTCTTTCTGATTCCAAATCTACCATGCTATCCTTTATGGCACAATGAATCTCAGGGACAGAATCAGGATTTTAACCCGGATCCTTTGATTCCAATGGGAGGAACTAATTGGCCTCAGTGAATAGAGTACCTGGAGTCAGGGAGACTGATCTTTCTGAGTTCAAATCTGGTCTCAGACACTTAATAGCTTTGGACCCTGGGCAACTCACTTAACCCTGTTTGCCTCAGTTTTCTCATTTATAAAATGAGCTAGAGAAGGGAATGGAAAACCATTCCAGTATCTTTACCAAGAAAATCCCAAATAAGATCAGAAAGAATCAGACATTACTGAAAATAACTGAACAACAATGACAGCATTTGATTCCAAATCCAACACTCCACTGAAACATATTTCCTTCCCTGGATAGTTAAACAGTCAATTCCTATAACAGCATATAGAATGTACATCCAAAGTTTTGAGCAGCTCATTAAGGTTCTATTATCAATGTCACTGGAATTCATATAGAAAACAATAACTATCAGGCAGCTAGGTGGCACAGTGGATAAAGCACAGACCCTGGATTCAGGAGGATCTGAGTTCAAATCTGGACTCAGTCACTTGACACTTACTAGCTGTGTGATCCTAGGCAAGTTACTTAACCCTCACTGCCTTGAAAAAAAAAATGACCAGAGCTGAAGAAAAAATTTGATCTCCAAATACAAGACTCAAGGGGAACATAAAAAAGGTAAAAACAAACAAAAACCCAAAACAAACAAACAAAAAGAAAACAATAGCTATCATTTATATAACACTTTAAGGTGCTTTGAAGGGAAATCGTCCTGATGCATTATAAAATTCTGAAGTGTCTTCTGAAACCTCAAAAAGGAAGTTGCATTCAATAGAATTTTAGCACTTTATTTTATTATATTATTTTTATTTTGTTTTTATTCCTATGTATTTTAAATTTCCACAAGAAGCATTTTGGTGGAATGAATGAATGAATATCTGAATAAAGCATTTATTAAGTGCTCCCTATGTACAAGGCACTATGCTAAGCACTGGAAATACAAACAGAAAGGTAAGACAGTTGCTGTTCCTAAGGAGCTCATATTCTGCTTGGATCATTGGAAAGAAGGAAAGCAGATAAGCATTTAATAACAACTACAATTTTCCAGGCACTGTGCTAAGAGTTTTACAAATATTATTTCATTTGATCATCACAAGAACACTTGAATGTAGGAGCTTTTAATATCCCCATTTTCTAGTTGAGGAAACTGAATCAAACAGAGGTTAAATGACTTGTTGAGGGTCATTTGTCCTTAGGGTGTATTTGAACTCAGGTTTCTCTGACTCCAGGAACACTGTGCCATTTGGATAATAAACATATTGAAGGTTTCAATTTAGAAATTTCATGTCAGACAGAATAAATCTCCTGGCCCTTAGGGTATAGTGACAAAGCATATGGTAAGGCCTCTTTTTTAATGTTATAGTTTAATAATGATGGAGTAGACTGAGAACAAGCTTCAGAGTCAGGAAGACCTGGCCTAAAGTCCCATCTCTGACCCTGAGCAATGAATTCCTGACCCACAGTAAACACTTAACAAATGTTTGTTGACTAATTGATTGACATAACCTCTCTGAACTCCAGGAAATTCTATAAGATTATAGGGTACAGATCAATTGCCAATATTCATTGGTGAAAAAAAAATCAACAACCAGAAGTTCCCCTTTACCAATGAAATTATGGGTCCAGACCAAAAAAAAAATCTTATGAAACTGATCATCCTTCATTAGTGGATCTGTCAGCTCTATTTACCAGAATATTGTCAACTGGGATGCCCTGACATTTAACAAGGGCTTCAATGTTATCTATAGTATCATAGCACTGTTCTAAAATGAAAAAAATAACCCACACTATTTCACATTTTCTCCTTTTTGTAATAGATTATTTAAAATATAGTTCAGTGATACTTGGGAATCCATTTCTCAAGAATCGGTAAATAGTTCAAGTGATTGTGTAGTAAAAAAGAGTGGGAAGAACAAGCTTCAAATCCTGGCATAGCCCTTTCTCTTTCCATGACATTGGGCAAATCACTTTCCTTGTTTGGGTCTTAGGTTCCTCATGTATAAAATGGGGAACAAGTACTATTTGACCTCCAAGGTCTCTTTGCTCTTGAAATCATTTAATCATTTTTTGCATATATCATGTTATCATATTGAGGAAGATGATTTTAAAAAAAGAAATATGGGTGGAAAATGTAATTAAAAAGTAATTAACATAGGTTTTTTAAAAAGATAATTTCTAAAATTCAGCAACTCCACACAGAAAATGACCAAAAGTTCTTCCTTCAGTAAAATGGCATCAAAGAACTATCAGGTCACATAATATGATTTTCTGCATGTCTGAATTTCTCCAAAGACCTCAGCACTTTCTGGAAGCAAGTTTTCAGAAATGTTTCAGGGTGGTTTCCTGGCTGACTCTGCACATCCAAGACCCCTGAATCATTCCTTTGTGCTTAGTGGCATTTCACTTTCTTTGCATATGATATTATCTTTTATTTAGACAGCCCCCCCCCCCCCCCCCCGCTCTCTGCAGAGAAAGCTAAAGTGTTTTCCAGCAACACCCAGAGATGAAGTACTCACCCTTGGCTTCGATCATCTTTATCTACATCTCTATTCAGAGGCTTGGGGGGAAAAATGCCTTACTAAATTCAGTTTTCTAGGATGGAAAAATCACCTAAATATCCCTGGTACTCAATGTAGGCTCCCTATGTCTGGCTGGCAAAAGGTCCAAGAAAATGATAGAGAAATATGTCGGGGGTCTTGTTTATTATTCAAGGGAGAAATTTCCAACACATACTTTATAGTGCCATATAAGTTCAACATGGTTTTTAAATTTACTTCTCTAGAGGAGAGCTAAGGCTCAAGCCCCTAAAGAATAAATACCTCTACTTAAGTGATCATTAGATGTCACTCCTCTTCCAAACAGATACAGCTGAAATATAGTTTCTGTTTTCTTTGGCAGCAAAGCTGAGCTGCATCCTACAAAGAACAATATGCATGTAAATTAGAACGACAGATGTGTGAACCGTTTGGAAAAATAACTCCAACTGACTTAGACTAAATTTATGAAAGTCTTTTTGAACTGGTCTGGAATCATTTTAAAGGTTTATATCAGACTGGAAATATCTTATGCTTCCCCCCCTCATTTTCTACTTATCGTTCACTGTGAGGGTCAGTATACCTTGGTGGTCTTCTTTTGTTTCCCATTAGTGAATTTAATCCCTGTGAAGGTGCCAGATATCCCTGGAGAGAAAACTCTTCCATTTGAGACACAAGCAATAACAAGAATATGAATTTTGTCTTTGTCCTTCTGTTATGATTCTAGACTAATAATGGCAAGACCATCTCCCACAATGCAAACTTTGTTAACTGCCTGGGAAATCTATAAGTTCAGCTATGAGATTCTGTCTGTCCATGGAAATAATAAATCTTGAAAAGTTAGGGAAGTGTTCTTTTCAGGGTTTCTTGTTGTAGTACTCTGACTTCATCCTGGAAACTCTTCTTAATATTCCCCACAACATTCTGAATAAATGAGCCAGTTTCCAAGCAACATCATCAGAGTAGTGTAAGTTATACACAACTTGACAATTTTCTGGAGAGCCCTATTTTCCATCCTTATTTCCTTTTCCAATATAAGAGAATAAGAGGGGAACAGTTTTCAAGAGCTATCTAATAGTCAGAGAACCAATGTTTTATTCTAAACTTTGCCTTTCATTATCTATGTGACCATGGATGGGTTATTTAGTCACCTTAGGTTCCCTTGTCACATTAAAAATGAAGAGTTTGAACAAGATAATACCTGAGATCCCTTCCAACTAGGAATCTCTAGTCCTGTGATCCCAGCTTCTAATTTCTATTGTCCATCTATTGTGAAGAAAGCATACTCTTTTTCTTTTTTTAAAGATATATTTTATTTATTTTGTCTTAATTAAATACTTTATATGTAAATATTAAATTTTGCATGTAATTTTTTACATTCTTTAAAAGATTGAATTCCAAATTCTCTCCCTGCCTCTCATCCTTTCCTTCTTCTTAAGAATGCAAAAAAAAAATGACAGGATTATACACATGAAGTTGTGAAAAACATTTCCATATTAGCCATATTGCAAAAGGAAACAGGAAAATGTAAGAAAAATAAAGAGAACAAAAAATATATACTTCAATCTGACTTCAGAGTTTAACAGTTCTCTCTCTGCTGCTGGATAACATTTTTGATCATAGGTCCCTAGGAAATGTTTCACATCATTGTCTTGATCAGAGTAGCTAAGCCTTTTACAGTTGATCATCCTTATAATATTGCTGTTATTATTCAGTGTTCTGGTTCTGCTTACTTCATTTTGCATGAGTAAATTTAAGTTTTCCCAGGTTTTTCTGAAACCATTCTGCTCCTCATTTCTTATGCCACATTAGTATTACATTTACTCACAATTCAGTTAGTCATTCCCCAAATAATGGGCATCCCCTTGATTCTTTGCCACCACAAAAGGAGTTGCTATTAATATTTTTGTACAAATAGGAACTTTTGCCTTTTTTGATCTCTTTGGTATACAGATCTATTAGCAGCCTGTCTGGGTGAAAGGGTATGCACAATTTTGTAGCCCTTAGAGCTTAGTTCCAAATTGTTCTCAATAATGGATTCACTAGTTCACAATTCTACCAACAGTGCATTAGTGTCCCAATTTTTCCAATCTACTCCAGCATTTATGATTTTCCTTTTCTGTCATGTTAACCTATCTATAGTTATCATCTGATATCTCAGAGCTGTTTTTTTTATCAATTTGCATTTCTCTAATCAATAGTGATTTAGAACATTTTTTCACATGACTATAGATAGCTTTACAGATAGACTTTATCTGAAAACTACCTCTTCATATTTTTAAACCATTTATAAAATGTGGAATGGTTCTTATTTTCTTTATAAATTTGGCTCCGTTTCTTATGTATTTGAGAAATGAGGCCTTTATGGAGAAACTTGCTATAATTTTGCCCCAGTTTCCTCTTGTCCTTTAATTTTGGAAACACTAGTTTTGCTTGTGCAAAAGCTTTTTAATTTGATGTAATGAAAATTATTTATTTTAATTCCTATTATTCTCACTGCTTCTCATTTCACCATAAACTCTTCCTTTATTCATATATCTGACAAGTACATTTTCCCATGCTCTCTTAATTTACTTATGACATCACGTTTCATATCTAAACCATTTACACATTTAGACAATATCTTGGTAAGTTGTATGAGATATTGCTTTATCCCTAGTTTCTGCCAAACTCTGCTTTCTAGTTTTCTCAGCAAGATCTTTGGGTTTATCAAGTACTAGATTGCTGGAATCATTTAGTACTGAATATAGTATACCTAATTTTTGCATTGATCTGCCATTCTATTTCATAGCCAGTACCAGATAGTTTTAATGATTACCACCTTACTTTAAATCTGGTACTCCTATCCCAAAAAAGAATAAAAGACCTATTTGTACAAAAATATTTATAGCAACTCTTTTTGTAGTGGCTAAGAATTGAAAATTAAAAAAAAATGCCCATCAATTGGGAAATGGTTAAACAAGCTATGGTATATAATGGTGATGAAATATTATTGTGCTATAAGAAACAACAAGCAAGATGGTTTCAGAAAGGCCTAGAATGACTTGCATGAACTGATGTATAGTGAAGTGAGCAGAACCAAGTGTGCATAATGACAGCAATATTGTTTGGTGAAGAACAATGAATGACAACTATTTTCAGCAATACAATGATCCAAGACAATCCCAAAGGATTGTGTCATTTGAAATATTGGGGGGAATCCTGTCTCTGTTCTAAGTTATTGGGGAACTTAGCTGGGGTGTCTAATATATTTCTACTTTCAAATTAGAGGCTATTGCACCAGTTTTGGCATTAAGCATTTATTAATCATATTAAATGTTAGTAAAGAGAAAGCACATGGCTCTGAATTAGAGCTCAGAAGCCCCACACTACTTAGATAGAGGAGAGTGAGGGGGGAGTATGGCTGCTTCCTTCAAAAATCGCAGCCCAAGAGAGAGTAAAATTCCTGCTGACCACAGGAGGGGCAGCCCTTATACACTGTTCAAAGCTAATTGGCTAGCATCACTCAGATCTATTGGTTTACTGGACCTGAGGGTGTTCCATATTAAAATGAGCTGTACATGCTGAAATCAAGGTCAGAGCCTTTGCTCTGAGGTCTGGCTCTGTGAAACCAGCCAGAGTTCCTGAGTTGCGGGGGTGTCTCTGGATCCCCCCAAAACCCATTATTAATAATTATTTTCTCACATGATGAAGCATACTATGCACCTCCAAAGAAAGAACTGATATTGAACACGGACTGGAACATGCTATTTTTTACTTTCTTTCATTTTTTTCTTTTATTAAAGTTTTCTCATACAGAATGACTAATATGGCAATGTTTTGCATAATTGCACATTTATAAACCATATCTGATTGTTTATTTCCTCAGGGAAGAGGAGGAGATGGAGGGAAGGAGGGATAGAACTCAAAACTTTAAATAAAGTTTTAGGAGAAAAAAAAATAAGAATAAATAAATCTGGTACTCTTAAGGCAACTCCCTTAACATTTTTTTTTCATTGATTCCCTTAATATTCTGGGCTTTTTATTCTTCCAGATAAATTTTGTCCTTATTTTTTCTAACTCTATTATATAATTCTTTGGGAGTTTGGTTTGACACTGAATAAATAAATTAACTTAGGTAGAGCAATTAAAATTTCTCCATTCATTTAGATCTATCTTTTAAAAAATATTTATTTTTTATTTATGGAATAAAATAAACATTCTCATAATAGTAAAATAAAAAATTATTTCACGCAAAACTGAAAATATGCTATGCACAATTTGCTATTCTTATCAAATATACAATAAAATTATAATGTAAATGTATTTTTCCTTTTTTTCTTTCCCTCCCACACCCTGCCCTACAGATGTCTACCATTAGAAACAAATAGATTATATGTAGATAGATAGATAGTTGTACACACCCAGACATACATATATGCATATATGTATATGTGTGTGAGATAATTTTATACATACTTCTATTTACCAATTCTTTTCTTTGGGTACAGATAGAATCATTCATCCTATGTCCTTTATAGTTAATTTAGGTATTCATAGTAGTCAAAATAACTTAATTATTCAAAGTCATTCTTAAGCCAATATCCCAATTACTGTATAAAATGTTCTCTTGGTTCTCTTCATTTCACTCTTCATTATTTCACATTGAGCTCATCATTTCTTATAGAACAATAATATTCCATCAAAATCATATACCACAACTTGTTCAGCCATTACCAAATTGATAGATATCTCTGCAATTTCCAGTTTTTTGCCACCACGAAGAGAGCTCCTATAAACATTTTAAAGCATATAGATTCTTTGCATTTTTCCCTAATCATCTTTGGAAATAGACCAAGTAGAAGTATTGCTGGATCAAAGTGTATAGATAGTGTAATAGCTGTTTTTGGCATAATTCCAGACTGCTCTCCAAGATGATTAGATAAGTTCACAATTCCACCAACATTGAATTAGTGGTCCAATTTTTCCACTTCCTCTCCTACATTTATCACTTTCCCATTCATTTTTGCCAATATGATAGGAGTAAAATGATATTTCAAGGTTGTCTTAATTTGCATTTATCTAATCAATAGTGATTCAGAGCACTTTTCGTGTGACTATCAATAGTTTTACTTTCTTCATTGGAAAACTGTTCATATACTTTGACTATCTATTGGAAAATGACTCATTATTATAGGTCTGATAAAATTCTTTACATATTTGATATATTAGACCTTTATTTGATAAACTGTCTATAAATTTCCCCCCAATGTTCTGCTCTCCTGCTGATCTTGGCTACATTTGTTTTATTTATACAAAACCTCTTTTTAAATTAATATAATAAAAATTATCCATTTTAAATCTGATTTTTTCTGTCTCTTGTTTATTCATAAATTGTTCTCATATTCATAAATAAGTAGTGTATTCCATGTTTTTCTAATTTTCCTGTAAAATCTCTCTTTATATCTAGGTCATGTATCCACTTTCACCTTATCTTGGTAAATGTTATATGATATTGATCTATGCCCACTTTCTGTCATACTGCTTTCCAGTTTTCCCAACAGTTTTTGTTTTACCAAATAATGAATTCTTATGCCAAAATCTTAAATCTTCATATTTGTCAAATACAAGGTTATTATACTTATTTGCTGCTGTAAATTATATGTTTACTCTGTTCTACTGATCCACCTTTCTATTTCTTAGCTAGTATCAGCTAATGCCTTATAATATATTTAAAAAATTTATTTAGAAATTTAATTTTTCCTCAATTACATGTAAAAACAATTTTTAACATTCATTTAAAAAACTTTATGTTCCAAATTCTCCTCCTCCCTCCCTCCACACCTATCCCTTAAGAACTCATGCAATTCAATATAAGTTATACATGTGTGGTCATACAAAACATTTCCATATTACTCAGGTTGTGAAAGAAAACAGACAAAAAAAAACTAAAGAAAAAGAAACTAAAAAAAATATGCTTCAATTTGTATTCAGACACCATCACTTCTCTCTCTGGAGATGGATCACATTTTTCATAAGTCCTTCAGAGTTGTCTTAGATCATTGTGTTGCTGAGAATAGCTGTCATTCACAGCTGATCATCTTATAATTTTGCTCTTACTTTGTATACAGTACATTTCACTTTGCATCAATGCTGAGCATCCTGTTCATCATGTCTTATAACACAATAGGGTTCCATCATAATCTCATCTGCCAATTTATTCAGCCATTCCCCAATTGATGGGCATCTCCTCAGTTTCAAATTCTTTACACCAGAAAAGGGCTACCATAAATGTTTTTGTACATATATTATATGTCTTTTAACTTTTTGAGTTTTATCTCTTTTTGGATAGTAAGCTGGTAGTAGTATTACTAGGTTAAAGAGTATACATGATTTTATAGCCTGTTGGCCATAGTTGCAAATTGCTCTACAGAATGTTTGAATCAGTTTACAACTGCACCAACAATTCATTAATGTCTCATTTTCCCCATATCCCCTATGACATTTGTCATTTTCTTCTGTAGTCCTATTATCCAATCTAATAGGTATGAGGTAGTACTTGTAGAAATTTATTTTGATTTGGGGACCCTACCTTTGGGCTGAGATTAGAAAGCCTTAGGCCCTCAGGTTTTTCTTCTTTGTGTGGGAGGGGCTGGTGCCCCTCCCCCTCTGCTTCAGCTGAGCCAAAGAAGCCCCATGGGCTGTACCAGACGCCAGGTCAGATGGCTGGGAAAAAAAGCCCTATCTCCCTCCTCTCTGAGAGGATCTATCACAGAGATCCCAGGCTTGTCCAGGCCAGCCTCTAGCATAGCCCTTGCAGAGGTCCCTGGGCGCACAGCAGGGGGCAGGGAACCCTGGAGCCCCAGGTGTGGTATGCATGAGACACTCAAGAATCCCCTCCCTCCAGCTGCAGTGCTAGGGTGGCTGGCGGATTAGCTTGGTGTGTATGGGGGTGCAGGGAGCCTGAGTTTCCCGGGGGAGAAGGAAGATATATCCCGGGAAGTTAGAGAGTGAGGGAAAACTCCAAAGGACTAGGAGCAAGAGAGAGGCCAGAAAATTAAGAGAAATGGACAGAAAGAGGGCTGTTAGAAGGATGCTAAGGAGACTGAGGCTGTGTAAAGAGAGGGGCTGACTGAGACGGAGAAAAGGCTAAGATCAAGGAAGAAGAATGCCAGAAGGCTAGAGACGCAGAGAGGTCAGTGAGAAAGGGATGCTAGAGATGCCAGGGGGTTGGCAACAGAGGTGAGGATGCTAAGGGGCTTTTCAGGGGGGTCTGAGAAAAAGCTAACAGCAAAGATGCAAGGAGAACCGAAGGACTAGGGTCAAGAAGAGGTGAGACTGGAAGATTAGGACAAGAGAAGGACTCCAGAGAAAGAATACGGAGCAGGGGGGCTTTTCAATGAAGAGACCGCTAGAAGAAGGCCCATTGGTATGCAGAAGGAGACTAAAAAAGTTCCAGGTGCAGCAGGTGGAAAGAGTTGCGCAGGAACGCAGTCAGGTTGTACATTTTATTTCCCTGTATTCTTAATTTTAAATTGTATCTCATAGGGGCAGCTAGGTGGCACAGTGGATAAAGCACTGGCCCTGGTTTCAGGAGTACCTGAGTTCAAATCTGACCTCAGACACTTAAGACTTACTAGCTGTGTGACCCTGGGCAAGTCACTTAACCCCAATTGCCTCACTAAAAAAAAAAAAGGAAAAAAGAAAAAAAATGTATCTCATAAATAAACCCTCTGCTGTTAAAATGGAAAAGGCTTCTTAATCTTTTGCTTATCAATTTTGGGAGTGGAGCAGTGTGGTGGAACTTTATAATCGGCCCCTATTAAATTAATAGCAGTCAGATAGCCAGTGAGTCAAGAGGCCACAGATTAGTCCTCCAGTCAGTTTAGTCCCCCTAAATTAGGCCAGTAAATCAGTAATAATATTTTTACATACCACAGGATTATTTTTATTTGCATCTTTCTAATCAACAGTGAGTTTGAGAATTTTTTTTTTCGTATGGCTAAAGATAGCTTTAATTAGTTCATTTAAAAATTCTTAATGTCTTTTGATCACTTATCAATTGGAGAATGACTTATTTTAATAAATTTGACTCAGTTCTCTATGTGTTTGAGAAATGAGGCCTTTATCAGACAAACTTGCTTCAAAATTTTTTCACAATTATTATTGTTAATTGTATTTCCCTCATCCTATTTCCTTCCCATGATATTTACTCTATTCTCCATCTCCTTTCACCATGTCCTTCCTCAAAGTGTTTTGCTTCTGACTGCTCCCTCCCCCAATCTGCCCTCCTTTCTATCCATCCCCCCATCCTCTTCCCCTCCTATTTTCCTGCAGGGTAAGATAGATTACTAAACCCAATTGAGTGTGTATATTATTCCCTCTTTGGGCCAATTCTGATGAGAGTAAAGCTCACTCACTCCCTAGCACCTCCCCCATCTTCCCCTCCACTGTATAAGCTTTTTCTTGCTTCTTTTATGTGAGATACTTTGCCCCATTCCACCTCTCCCTTTCCCTTTCTCCCAGTGCATTCTTCTCTCACCCCTTAATTTTATTCTTCCCTTCATACTCAAATCACATATGTGCCCTCTGTCTAAAATATACTCCATCTGGCTGCCCTAATAATGAGAAAGTTCTCATGAGTTACAAGTATAATTCCATATAGCAATGTAAACAGTTTAACCCTTTAATATCCCTAATGATTTCTTTTTCCTGTTTAACTTTTTATGCTTCTTTAGAGTCTTATATTTGAAAATCAAATTTTCTATTTAGCTCAAGTCTTTTCATCACGAATGCTTTAAAGTCCTCTCTTTTATTGAATTCCCATATTTCCCCCGAGGGATTTTATTCAGTTTTTCTGGGTAGGTAATTTTTGGTTGTAATCTTAGTTCCTTTGCCCTCTGAAATATTATATTCCAAAACCTCTGATCCTTTATTGTAGAAGCTACTAAATCTTGTGTTATTCTGACTGTGGCTCCACAATACTTGAATTGTTTCTTTCTGGCTGCTTGCAATATTTTCTCCTTGACCTGGGAAGTCTGGAATTTGGCTATAATATTCCTGGGGGTTTTCATTTTTGCATTTCTTTTTGTAGGCGATTGGTGGATTCTTTCAATTTCAATTTTACCTTCTGTTTTTAGAATATCAGGGCAATTATCCCTGACAATTTCTTGGAAGATAATGTCTGGGCTCTTTTTATTTTTATTTTTTTATTTGGGGGGGGGCTCTTTTTTTATCATGGTTTCAGGTAATCCAATAATTTTCAAATTATCTCTCCTGGATCTATCTTCTAGGCCAGCTGTTTTCCCATATTGCCCTCTATTTTTTTTATTCTTTTGGTTTTGCTTTATTGTATCTTGATTTCCCATAAAGTCATTAGCTTCCATTTGCTCAATCCTAATTCTTAAGGAGTTATTTTCTTCAGAGAGCTTTTTTTCCTCCTTTTCCATTTGGCCAATTTGCCTTTTTAAGGCATTCTTTTCCTCATTGGCTTTTTGGACCTCTTTTACCAATTGGTCTAGTTTGATTTGCAAGGTGTTATTTTTTCAGTATTTTTTTTGTGTCTCCTTTACCAAGCTGTTGACTTTTTTCATGATTTTCTTGCATCACTCTCATTTCTTTTTCCATTTTTCCCTCTACATCTCTTACTTTATTTTTAAAGTCCTTTTTGAGCACTTCTATGGCTTGAGACCAATTCATATTTTTCTTGGAAACTTTGGATATAGGAGATTTGATGTTGTTACCTTTTTCTGAGGGTGTATTTTGATCTTCCTTGTCACCACAGAAACTTCCTATGATCAGAATTTTTTTTCTGTTTGCTCATTTCTCCAGCCTATTTCTTGACTGTCAACTCTTTGTTAAAGTGGGGCAGTGATACCAGGATGGAATGTGCACTGTCACAATCTTTAGTGGATTTATGTAGATGTTTTCAAATATACTTCTAGGAATGTGTAAATTTTTACTTCTTCCAAGTTGGTATGATTTGAGGAAAGGTATGTTTATGATTTTCTTGGTCTGTACTCTGGTCTGCAAGCAACCACAGGCCTGCTTTTCTGCCCTGGTACTATGAACATAGTCCCACTCCACTGTGACCACAAGCTCCAAGGTGCTTGTGCTCCTCCCCCTCCTGGGACCTTTACCCAAGACTGTGACCTGAATCCAAGTATGGGCAAAACAACAGGGTCCTGCCTAAGTGCTGGCAAAGAGATCCCTGTAATCTTCTTTCTGGCCAACTGTTTGATCCCCTTACCATCTGTGGTCTGAGTTCCAAAAGTAGTCTGCACTGGGGCTGGGTTTGTACTGAGACAGCCTGCACAGGGCTGTGTTCTACTTTCACCATGGTACAACAGACCTTTCCTGCCAATCTTTTTTTTGTTGTTGTTGGTTTTTTTTGTTTTTTTTTTTGGGGGGGGTTGCAGGCAATGGGGGTTAAATGACTTGCCCAGGGTCACACAGCTAGTAAGTGTCAAGTGTCTGAGGCCGGATTTGAGCTCAGGTACTCCTGAATCCAGGGCCGGTGCTTTAACCACTGCACCATCTAGCTGCCCTTCCTGCCAATCTTCTAAGTTGTCTTTGGCTGGAAAATTATTTTACCCTGTCTTTTTGTGGGTTCTGCTGCTCCAGGAATTGTCTTATGATATTATTTGAAGGTATTTGGTGGAGTCTTGGGGAGAACTCAGGCAAGTCATTTCTTTTCCTCTGCCATCTTGGCTCTGCCCCTGTCAATGTATATAATGTAATTTTTAATCCGGTATTACTTAACCTCCTTCCTTTAATTTGTTTTTCATTATTTCCTTTGATATTCTTGACTTTTTGTCTTTCCAAATGGTAATCATTTTTTTCTAATTTAGTAAAAAAAATGGTAATTTTATTGTGATGACATTGAATATATAAATCAGTTTGGGCAAAATTGCCATTTTTACTATATTGGCTCTGCCTACACATGAAAATTACTATTTCTCCAGATATATATTTATTTGTATAAAAAATATTTTGTATTTGTCTTCAATACAAATGTATTGAAATGTAGGGTGTGCAGGGAAGACTGGAACCTCTGGTGTTACGGCTGCTAAACTCTTTTCTGCTTTCTACCTTTGGTGCCCACCTGATTCACCTAATTTTCACCTGTGGCTCAGAGTAGCTCTAGCATGCACAATGGCCACACCCGGAGATCTGTTTCAGTAGACTACATAAACATGGTTGAGAATAATGGAGGAGTCCCAAATCCATTGAGGAGTTGGGGAGGTGTCTACCCCAAGATGTGAAAACTTCCCCTGGTGGAATGGATAGACAACAACAATTTGTTCCTACAGCCATAAAGCTGGCTGAAGCAGGTGCTATGGAGCACTTAGTGCTTGGTCAGTATACCAGTGACAGGAAATTGAATTGCTTTCATTTGAATTGTCTTAGGAAGATTCTGAAGATCACTTGGCAAGATAAGGTACCAGAGACTGAGGTCCTGTTTTGAATTAAACTGTGAAGCTCTCAAATGCTACTTCAGAGAACACAACTCTGATGGGCTGATCATATTGTTCAAATGCCAAATGTACTTTTGCCTAAAAGACTATTTTATGGGGAACTCACATAAGGCAAATGCTCATGTGGAGGTCAGAAGAAACAATGAAAAGATACTCTTAAGGTCTCTCTGAAGAACTTTGGAATCGATTCTGAGATATGGGAGACACTGTTACAGTACTAGCCAACATGGCATGCCCATATCAAAGAAGGTGTTTTATGAGCAAAGAAGAACTGCAGTAGCTCAAAAGAATTGCATAATGGACAAATTTAGAGATAGCTCCACTCCAAATGTTCATATGGACAACTTACATCCAACCTGTGGTAGAGCCTTCCAAGGTTGTATTGGTCTGGTCAACTACAGTCAGACACACTCTACCTTAACACCTGGCATTGTAATGTCATTTTGGTCTGCTTCAATCTTGAAGGACAACCACCACCACCATTCATGTTACTCAAGTTTACATATTCTGAGTTATCTTTTACTTTTCATTATCCCTACCCCCAGTCAGATGTGAGTTCTTGTCAATTATACCTGCTGGTATCTGTCACATCCATCCCCTTCTCTGTCTGTCACCACAGTTCATACCTTCATTGTCTTTTAGATGACTGCTACTAAAGACTCCTATTTGTGCCCAAGCTTGTAATGGTCTCATTAGCCACAATCAGACATACTACACTTTGACCCCTAAATAGCGTGTAATTTTTGGTTCTCCTTGAGAACAAAGGACAATAACCATCCATATAGTCCCTGGTTTTAGCAAGTAGACCCCCAAATATTTTATATTGACTACAGTTATTTTTAATGAAATTTCTCTTTCTATCTTTCCCTTCTGGGTTTTCTTAGTAGTGTCGTGAAATGTTGATTATTGGTATAGTTTTATTTTATATCCTCAATTTGCTTAAGCTTTTGCTTATTTGAAATGATTTTTAGGTGATTCTCTATAGTTCTTTAAGTATACCATTTCATCTGCAAAGAGTGATTTTGTAGTTTTATTTTTTCATTCCTGATTTTAATTCCTTCAATTTCTTTTACTTGTCTTATTGTTATAGTTAGCATTTCTAGTTGGATTTTATAGACAGTTTTTCAGATAAAGTTTGCATAACTCAAATGTTTAAGATGTTGTAAAATCTATAAGAATATGAGTCATTCCCCAATGGATAAATGGTCAAAACATGAACAAAAAGTTTTCAAATGAAGAAATCAAAACAATTTCTAGTCATATTAAAAATGTGTTCTAAATCATTATTGATTAGAGAAATGCAAATTAAAACAATCCTGAAATATCATTTTACACCTATTAAATTGACAGAAATGATTGAAGAGGAATGTGACAAACTTTGGAGGGGATGTGGAAAAACTGGGACACTAATTCATTGTTGGTGGAATTGTGAGCCAATCTAACCATTTTGGAGAGCAATCTAGAATTATTCCCAATGAGTTATTAAACTGCTTATACCCTTTGAACCAGCAATAACACTACTAGGTCTATTTACAAAGATGATTAGGGAAAAAGAAAAATGCCCGATATGTTCTAAAATGTTTATAGCATCTCTCTTTGTGGTGGCAAAGAACTAGAAATTGCAGAGATACCCATGAAATACAAAATGGACGAACAAATTGTGGTATATGATTTAGATGGAATACTACTGTGCTATAAGAAATGATGAGCTCAAGGATTTTAGAAAAAAAGTGGTTTTACTTGCATGAAATAATGAAAAGTGACTAAGTCATCTTGACTACTATAAACATCTAAATTAACCACCAAGGATATATGAAGGAAGATGCTATTTGCATCCAGAGAAAGACTGATAAATAGATGTATAGAATGCTTTTTAACACACACAAACACACACACATGTTTGTGTCAGATGGTAGTCATCTCTAGGGTAGGGGTGGGAGGGAAAATGGAAATAAAGAAATTTGCAAGGTAACTTTATTATATATTTAAAAGGAATAGCAAGTTGTACATAATTTGCAGTTTCATGTGCAATTATCTTTTTAAAAAATTATACTGTATAATGGAAATGCTTGGTTTATTCCACAAATTAAAAATAAATAGAACCAAAAAAATGATGCCTAGACTCTTTCTTTTTCATGTCTTTTAGGCAGCCCAATAATTCTTAAATTGTCTCTCCTTAATCTATTTTCCACATCAGTTGTTTTTCTGATTAGATATTTCACTCTTCTATTTCTTCATTTTTTTGTTTTCTTTTTATCTTTTCTTGATGTGTAATGAGATCATTAGCTTCCAGTAACCCAATTTTAATTTTTAAAGAATTATTCTCTTCAGTGAGCTTTCATACCTTTTTCACATCCCCACCCCCAGTCCCATCCCAATTTGGCCAATTGTACTTTTTAAGGAGTTATTTTTATCAGTGAATTTGTGTACTTCTATTTGCCATTTGGTCATTTTTTAAGGTGTTATTTTCTTTAGTGTGTGTGTGTGTGTGTGTGTGTGTTTCTATTACCAAGCTGTTAATTGTATTTTCATAATTTTCTTTCTTTGCTTTCATTTCCTTACATAATTTTCCTCTACCATTCTTATTTGATTTTGAAATTCATTTTTTAGCTCTTCCAGGAATTCTTGTTTAATGTTTGTCCATTTCACATGATTTGCTTTTGCTTGTAGCTGTTTTACATTCATTGTCTTCTGAGTTTGTGTCTCGATCTTTCCTACAACCATTTTAGATTTTTTTGTTTGGTTGGTTTTTGTGGGGCAATGGGGGTTAAATGATTTGCCCAGGGTCACACAGCTAGTAAGTGTCAAGTGTCTGAGGCCGGATTTGAACTCAGGTCCTCCTGAATCCAGGGCCAGTGCTTTATCCACTGCACCACCTAGCCACCCCCCATTTTAGAATTTTATTGTGAGGTTCTTTTTGTTGTTGTCTGATCACTTTTCCTATTTCTTTACTTTGAAGTTTATATTAAAGTTGGGATTTGTTCCTGGCTTGAGAAAGATGGGCACTGTCTTAAGCTTTGATATTTTTTTCACTGCTGTTTTCAGAGCTAGTCCTGGGGTTTTGAAAGTATTTGATGCTTCTAAAATGGCGTGATTTGGGAGAGTTGTGGTGAATGCTCTTCTGGTCTGCTTTCTTGTTCTTACCCTTGATGGGCGCCTAATCCTTTGGGATTGCAATTGATATTGCTCTTCAGGATCCCTCCCCACTTTGTACCAAAAATAATACTGTTACTCAGGATGCCTGATCCCTTGGGACTGAAAATGATACTGCCCTCAGGACTCTAAGAATTACTGCTCCTTAAGTCTCTTGCTGCCTCCTTACCAAAATTGCTTCTTTCCACCTAAGATTGGGTATAAGCAATGGAGTTGCCAAAAAGCATTGGTCCAGCATTCTATTCTAGCACATGGGTCCCTAATCTCTTTCAGACCAGTTGCTAAGTCCCCTTACTTTCTCTGGCTTGAGAGCTCTCAAAACTGCTTCTGCTTCTGTTTCTACCACCTAGTCCCATCAAAAGGACTTTAATCATATGGGCTCCAGCATAGCTTCCACTCCTGTGTCACAGGTCTCTCTTCCTGACCACCTTAGTTTTCTTGGGCTAGAAGAATATCTCCCTCTTACCTTTTGTTAGCTTTGTCACTTCAAAATTCAATTTGAAACTATTTTAGAGTTATTTGGAGGTGTAAGGGGCTAAAATTCTAGCTAGTCTGTCTAAAATATCTAATGAGTGGTCACCAATAAATTATAAGATTTAGCAAGAGTTAGACTTTTAAGCATTTATTAAGGAGAATAAGAATTTGGTGAAGAGAAAGAGAAAGGCCTAGGTTCATCTATCTATTAAAGGGAGAGTGCATTTTTGTTCCACTCTGCACCCAGAGTCCTCATGAAAGAGAGCAAGAGCACCAGCCTCCCCGACTCTTCCTCCCAAAAGCAAACATCACTTCCTGATGACAAACAAAAGCCATATGTCTTGCCCTCAGGCACCTTCTCCTCATGGCAGAGCTTTCCTACAGTAAGTCTCCAGCAGGTGGCATCATTCCAATTGTTACAGAGGAGAATGTTGTAAGAGCTTAGCTCAGTGCTTTCTCTGCTCCACCGTCTTGGCTCTACCCTAAAAGTTGAAAGCACATTGTAAAATATAATCTAGAAATGTGAGATGTGCTTGTTATGCTTCTCAATGGTAATTGTGTGATGAGTGTGAAAATCTGTCCAAAAGTACACATCTGTTAATGTGTATAGCATGACAATGACTTTTGGTTAAAGCCAGTAGAAAACTGTTGATTTGGAAGTGAAACAGAAACACGCAACAAACAATAAGCATTTTTTTCCATGTCTTCACTAGATTACTGATCCCCCTGAGAGGTTAAAACCCATGTCCCTAAAGAAAGAGGTGATTATGGTTTCAGGTCAGGAAGACTTTCATGGCAGGGACCTGATCCTAATTCAGAGAATGGACAAGGGTCATGTTTTGGTTGGCTACTGAGCTGGAATTGGTCTTGTGTCCAAAAGGAAGTAACATTTCTTTTTGACTGCTATCTGAATTCACATGTGAAGGCAATAATTAATGTAAGCCCCTGGTGGGGATAGGGGCCTTGAGTTTTAATGTTCATATGTGGTCTACCACTATGTGTCCCATAAGCACATGATTTTGCTGTTACTTTGCTATCTGTTGTGTCTATTATTTCCTGCTGTTTGAAGTCAAATGAACTATTTCTGGGAGTTTGGAACTCTTGAAATGTTAGGAAAGAGCTGTGAGAAATCCAACGGTAAGAGTCCAAGCCAGACTTTGTGGTCCGCTAGCACAGTCTTCAAGGGAAACAAATATTCAGCTAAATGGTGGGCTGAGCCCCAAACCAAGAAGATGGACCTTGTAAAAGGGAGGTGGGGTGGATACACTTGGAAATGAACTTAGTGTGGCAAATGTTTTGTAGAAAATCATTAAACTTTGAACTCTCTCTAGGAGTTGAAGTGGCAAAGGAGAAAGTATATGGTGTGTTTGTGTGTGTGTGGGGAGGTGGTGAGGATGTTTGTACTTCCATTCTTGATCCCCTAATTAAATATCTATTTGTAAAAGGATGGAAAAGGGAACAAACATTTATTAAGCAACAGCTATATATCAACAACTGTACTAAGTGCTTTATCAGTATTACCTCATTTACTATTAATTACCTAAATAATATTGAGATACTAATGTTGAGGAGAACATCCTGGATGGAAATTCGAGCCAATTGAATTAGAGAAAGAAATTCTTCAGGGCAGCCCTGGAATACTGAGGGAGAGATATTACTAGCTTAGCTTTTTATTGTAGTTATTCAGGAATTTCAGTCGTATCTAAGTCTTCTTCACCCCATTTGGGTTTTTTCTTGGCAAAGATACTGGAGTGGTTTGCCATTTCCTTTCCCCACTCATTTTACAGATGGGGAAACTGAAGCAAATAGTGTTAAGTGCCTTGCCGAGGGTCACACAGCTAGGAAGTATCTAAGACCAGATTTGAAATCAAGTCCTTCTGATTCCATAAACAGTGCTCTGTCCACTGGTTGAGGATCCCCAAAATTTATTTAGACTATGTATCTTTCCACAATATGTAACTTCCATCAATGAGCCTCCATACAGAATTAATTTATTTTAATTTAAAATGATGAACTTTTATGTATATAGCAGAGGTAAAAGTAACAGATTCAGGGAATCCTAATGGGTAAGTACGTTTCTGCTAAGCATTGATAATAATAATAATAATAGCTAACATTTATATAGTACTTACTATGTATCTGATACTGTGCTAAACACTTTACAATTATTTTCTCAGTTGATCCTCATAACAAGTCTGAGAAATAGATGCTATTATTATTTCCATTTTACATATGAGGTATCTGAGGCAACCAGAGGTTCAGTGATTTGCCCAGGGTCAGACAGCTACTCAGTGTCTGAGGGTGGATTTGAACTCAGGTCTTCCTGACTCCAAACTCAGCACACTCTCCTTTATGCTATCTATCTGCCCACAACATGGATAACTGAGTTAGAATATGAAGGACCCTTGTTATCTGATCCATTATTGCTAGGAAAATGGAACCTGTTTTTACTTAAATTATGTGTGGATGCTATAGGAACCTCTGGAAAAAGAATCTGGTGGTAGAGGATGAAGAGTTGTAAATGAAGTTATATTGGTGATAGAATATTTAACATAGTACAAAATACACATCTAGTTACAAACTATGTGAAAATATTTTTCAGCTTGAACAAAAAATTATTTGTTAGACATATTTTAAGGCAGTAAATGCAGATTTACACATACTTGAAAATAATTGTATTCATATTAAGCTTCCAGCAGCAGTTTTGAGGGGTGGAGGTGGAGGAGAATCTCATAATAAGAGGTCCTGGCTGGGAACAAAATCTGTCACATCATTTTTTTTCCCCTTTAATGAGGATTAAGTACCAACCAGTAGTAGAAAAGATTTTGTCTACCCCACTTTTTTGTCACCTAGTTACCTAATGTTCTTCACAGCCCATAGATGCTGACTTTTCCTTTTTATGGAGCAAAGAACAGCTATAACCATCTGCAGGAATGAAGACAGAATTGCTAGGGATTTATAGTTATCATTTCCTAAAGGCCATTGAGTATTAGGTACACCGCAGTGGATTTTGGGTCATTCTGTATGTTTCATGCTACCTAGTATTTTGCTCCCTAATTTTAGATGGTAAAGCACTGTCAGTCAAGAAATTAAATAGTTCACTGTCAACCCAGTAATCCCTATTTTTTCTTGAATTTTTTTCCCCCAACTGTAAAGGAGGATGTGGAATTTCCTTTTTGAAAGATTTTTAAAATAAACAAAGAAATAGAGACAAAGAGACATCTTTCTGGGAAGATCAGTTCTGACTGGAAGTAGAACAGACTAGATGACCTCTTCAAGCCCTTTCCAGACCTATGATTATATGAAGATTTCTGCCAAGTAGCAGAGAAAGAATCCCAGCCTTGGGAAGACGTAAAATGGCACAAATTTATGGTTGGCAACCCCATTTCACCTTCATGTTCTGTTTTCTCTAATGTCAGCACTCCCTCTCATCCTCTAGGTTTCCCCAGTTGCTAATGCTTTCCCCTCTATGATTACCTTCCATGTACTAAATCTGTACATGTGTGTACATATTGTATATTAATCTAGGTAAACATCTCCACCACTAAAATATGATTCTTGAGGACAGGTACTATGTTTTGCTTTTCCTTTGTATGCCGAGTGTTTAGCACAGTGGCTGGCCACAGTAAATTGTTGTTTGATTGATTTTAATCTGTTGGCATAGCCTTCAAGAACCTAAGGATACATCCATGGCAAAATGAAGCAACAGAAATAAAAATGCAACAGGGAGAAGAGGAATTAACAATCAGAACTCATTTAAACTCCACTGTCTGGACACAAATAAGGCCGAAAAAAAATTCTTGCCATCTGTGATTGTGAATCCAGTATCCTGATTGAATTAGCCACTTCCCACATGCATAAGGAGAAATCATCAAGAAAGGCTTATGTACATTGAGAAACTGCTGGTTTCCTCTGTTTAATCCCACAGATGTGTAGAGAAGCCAAATCTTCTTCAAACTCCCATTTCAAGAAGTCTTGTATAAAATATAGCTTTCTTTGGCAGGCCTTCCTTTGTAGTAAGTTTTTCTTTACTAAATTTGTTTATTGAAACAGGATAAAAAAATAAACAAAACCAAAAACAAGCAAGACCTAGTGAGCCACACATGGAAAATACACCAGGCTGAGTAGCTGACATAAAGAGATGTAATATAAGAACATTATTTTCTATGAATATTCCGTGTAGTCTCATAACAGGGTAAATAGATAGAGATGGAGCTAAAGTTCATAAATTCAGAGGTTCCCTAATAGTGCATAATGACTTTGGTTTTCAAATAATTGGCCTGCTCAGAGAAAAGACAGGTCTTTAGCCTGGCAATCTCTTATAAGTATTAAGCTACTATCCAGGTATAGTGGAGTGAAGGGGACTTTTCTGCCTAATAGATCATTTGATTTGAATTTGACAACCCCAATTCAAAGTTGGATTTCTTTGTAATCACTTTCTTTAGAGAGCTCTTTTGAGCTCCTCACTCCATCTTCTTCTCAGGTAAAGGTCAATAGAAGGTCACTATGAGGGCAAATTGTCGATCCTGCAGGAACAGCCACTGAATAAGACTATGGCTATTTTAGGCTCACAGTGACAACTATGTGAAATACTAATGTAGCTATATCAGAAAATGAAATTAAACTGCCCTTGTGTACTGAATCATAATTACAATATCAAGAGTACTTAGCAGAACTCTGGGATGGTTTTGTGATGAGCCCTCAAAGAAGGTAAGACTGTAGTGACTTCAGTTTGACTTTTAAGCTAAGTAGGCAGGCTGTACTTATGAGACATTTTGAGATGGCCACTATTTTAAATTTTACTCTTTCTTTTCAGCTTTTTTTTTTGTACTGTAAAACACTGCCATTCTTCCTCCCTGCTTCCCGCCAAATAAGAACATGCAGTGTATTTCCAGTAATTCACAGTAGATACCAATGCCTCTGATTTCTCAGACCCACTAGAGTTCAAGGTCTAGGCAACATGCTGATTTGTTTAGGATTTTCAGAGACAGAGGGGAAGCTCTGAGCTGCATTGAGACCAGAAAATAGTTAATAGGGTCACTAGAAGATGTTCAACAGTCCATGGGACTGATATCAACATTCAGGGCCTAGATTTCAAATTGTTATCAGAGATCTTTGATGCAAGGATTTTCTTAAAAAGAGCAATGAATTACCTTTTGAGTTGCTTCTGAGAGACATCGATATAGGGGGTAGAGGGCTGGGCTAGGAGTCAGGAAGACATCAGTTCAAACTTTGCCTCAGGCACTTCTTAGCTGTGTGACTCTAGGGAAGTCACAGCTTCAGTTTTTTCATCTATAAAACGGGAGCAAAAACTACCTATTTTACAGGTATTATGAAACTCAAATGAGAAATTATGTAAGGTTTTATAAACCTTGAAGAGATATATAAACGCCAACTATCATCATCATCATAAATGGTTATGATGGAAAGGACTGAGCAAAGTCACTACTCCTAAAGAATTTCTTTGTAAAAATATTTGACATGTTCTTACATGATTATTTTAAGAACAGGTACAACAAGGTGGTACGGTGTATAGAGTCCTGTCAGAAAGATGTAAGTTTAAATCTAGCCTATTACAAGTTGTGTGACCCTGGGCAAGTAAATTAATCTGGATTGCCTCCAAAAAAACAAAACACAAAAATGACCCGAAGGATTTCTGTCTTATATGATGTGAAGCAACCAAAGATAAATTTTTAGGGTAGCCATAGAATCTTTCATGTTAAATAAGAATATCTAATGTTTGTGGAGGCAGTTGTTAGTAATTAGAGAGGTGGCCATGGAATCAAGAAGACCCAGGTTGTTCAAGTCCTATGCCTGACAACACATGCTGATTGTGTGACCTTGGACAAATCATTTGACTTCTCTGTGTCTCAGGCAACTCCCTATGACTACAAGTGGAAGATTTGTAGTGGAATAGGGAATTTGTTCAAGGAGAAGTGTTACTATACACGAAATCAGAGATCCAGAACTTTCATACCTTTCTTTCTCATCTAGCCCTTTCCTCTCCCTTTCCGTCTAAAAACATACAAAAAAAAAACCCCAGAAAAACCAAAACCCCACAACTATACATCTCGCATTAGTAGAGCATTGTTTCCAAAATGGTGGTCTCAAAAGAACAATTGCTTGAGATAAATAATGCAAATGATATTTTCCTGTTTTACAGATGAAGTTTAGAGATTAAATGATTTGCCCACAATTGCATGGGTAGTTAATTTTGTAGCCAAGATTTAATATAGGTCTCTTGCTTCTAGGTCCAACACTATTGTCAATACACAATGCTGATTCTCAGAAAACAAAAACAAATAAACAAACAAAACTTCAGTAGAGACCCTACAGTAAAATTTTTGAAAGTTATTTGATTTAATAAAAGATAACACAGGCTATTTTCTATAATCTTATATTGTTAAGTCAAATCTAACAAATCTAACAATATTACAGGAACTAAATAAGAAGAGTATTATTGCTATCAATTATTCTATAGTTGGAATTATTTTATTTGTTTTATAATTGTTGAGTGAAGTAGCTCCTCTAAATTCTTTATGTTTTTTTAAAATTTTCTTCTATATTTCATGATAAAACATTTTAGCAAAGTAGTTATTATATCATTCTTTTTAAAATTGAGATTTTTTTTGTATCAATATACTGTTTTGTTTTTTTAACTTTTCTAGAACTACAAATATTTCAAATTAATCAATGGATTCTGGCTATGTTTAGACCATGTTGCCCTGCCTCCTTTTCTAGATCCCATTTATCTCCTGCCTTCCCCCATTAAAATGTAAGCTCCTTGAGGACAGGGTTTTCTTTTCTTTCTTTCTTTCTTTCTTTCTTTCTTTCTTTCTTTCTTTCTTTCTTTCTTTCTTTCTTTCTTTCTTTTTTTTTTTTGCATTCCATTTTTTTCTCCAGTACATTGACTGACACATAGTAAGAACTTAATAAATCCTACCCCCTCTCCTTCTTCTCCCCCTTCTTCTGTCTCTCTCTCTCTGTCTCTCTGTTTCTCTCCTCTATGCCTCTCTCCATCTCTCTGTCTTTTGTTTCCATCTCTCTACCTCCCTTTCTTTCCCTTTCTTTCTCTGTCTCAGAAATGTACATGTCAGAATCCTCAGACTTTGATCAAGTTTAGAGTTAGCTGTGACCCTAATTCCATTTCTTTTTCATTTGCTACTGGGCATCTAAGTTTAGTTAGTGGATATTTGTTTCACCATTAGTGTAGGAAATTACACATTTTTGCTTTCTTATCTCTTCCAAGTGCCCAGACTTACCTAATTATCTATAATGGTTACTGACACAAATAACATTATTTATAGTGGGAAAATATAAAACAAAACAAAACACTTAAATGGATATCACTTCCTGCAAGTAGCCTAGGTTAGAACTGTGGCAATACCAGGACAATGAGAACAACAATATGGTAGTAAAATAACTTTTTTTTGGACAAGAGCAAGCTTATGCTTCTAACAGCAAGAGGAAGGGCAGAGAAGACAACCTAATGGAAAATCTTTCTGTAATACTGTCTTAATCTGGATGGAGGTTTCAGTATCTCAATTCTTTTTTTATTAACATCATTAAGTTCATATTAACTTAAATCACTAGGAAATGACAGATAAGGGAATTCAACTGTCCAGTTAAAGCTACTATCTGAATGTTAGATATTCCATATTATAATTAAGCTGGCTAGAGTTGGAGAGGGATCACTTTACCTTTCCTTACATATTTTTCCACAAATTTCTTGTCTCTTATACACCTATGCTACCACAACAGATTAAATAATAAGCTGCTTGAACATTACATATTATTGGTATAGTCAAGGATTTATTCTATCACTTTAAGAATATACCTTTTCAGTTAATCACTTTTTACCACCCTTTCGTGGTTCCCCATTGTGGAATGCAAGGGCATCAGACATAGAGCCAGAAGGGACTTTAAAGATCCTTAAATCCAAACCACTTCATTTCACAGATAGGGAAACTGAGGCCAGGTAACTGAAGTGACCTGCCTAAGGCCAAGCAGTCAGTATTTGAGCAGAATTTGGCTTTAAACTCAGGTACTTTAATTCTACATGCCCCATCTTTATCTGGCTTTAGCCACACACTATACACAAAATTGCTGAGTTTCTGCTATAAGTTTATTTATTTTGATGGTTTTTTTCCTTTTTATCTTCACAGAACCTTTTGTCTTTGTTCTCTGAAATGGAGGTTGCTAAATGCTACCACAGGGGATTTCTAGATTCTAGAACATACAGGAGGTGCTTAAAAGAAATGTCCAGTAAACAAACATTAACTGAACAGTTATTATGTGTCAGGCACTGTTTTAAATGCTGGGAATATAAATACAAACAAAAAGAAGAGACAGCCCTTACTCTCAAGAAGCTTACATCCTAATGTATGAGGACAACACATAAGGAAGAAAAGAGGTTCTTGTGCAGGGACTTGGTCAAGAAAAGCCTAGTCAGGACTGTAGCCTAGAGAGGAATGAAGGAATAAATAAGGCTAATTAGTGTACCTACTTAAAGTAGAGGCTCCAAGAGGAACTGACTAAAGAGAGCATAGGGCAAAGGTATCTTTCAGGGTGAGAAAACTGGTGGAACATGGTGGAAAAAGAAGTCTAGAAAATCATCAAGAGGAGAGTATAGGGAGAAATGAAGCACGCAGAGATGACTTAGTTGCTAAGGATTCATGTAAGCCTCAAATTCTCTGCAAATTCCTAACAAATCAATATGAATCAAGAATTTCCACCAAGAGTGAGATGACTTTAACCTACTAAGAGAGAGAAACACAAAGATTATGTAAAATTCCATTGGTCCTCATTGTTAATAGAATGATGTTTATCATTCATTTGATGTTAGCATTTTTCTTAGTCAAGCTAAAATTCCCCATGTAGTAGCTTCTCTTTCAGAAGTGGCCTAGAATTATAAAATGTTAGAACCATCTTCCTAAGCCTAAAGTAGAAATTCCCCCTACCTCAAAGGCTGCCAAAATCACTCTTTGACTTATGAACAATGAATAGTTCTTTGTCTGAAGAGACAGCATTATTAAATTATCTTCAGTAATTGAAAAGGAAGAGTATGTGAGTTGCAGGAAGTCTGGAGTAAAGTGAAATCATATGAAGTAAACTAAACTTATCTTATAAATGCCATATGTGTGGGCTCTTTTAACAATAATTTTTGCGGGGTTTAGTATGAAAGCAATAGACTAGCAGCTTGTCATATTGTCTCAAGGGGCAGAAAACTATACACATTTTAAAAATGGAGAATAACTTCTTTTTTCTGGTTCCCTAACATAACTAATTCCCATTTTATTTTTACACAGAAATAGTACCATCATTTGAATGATAAAAACTTGTCCATTTTTTTTAATAGTGTACATTGAAAAGTTCTTTACCTGTCTGCCAAAACTTAGGACAGGATTGTTTTTTCCCTACTCCCATTAAGAGTAGGGGATAAATGTGTAAAACAGATAGTAAAGCTGTTTTTCCCCCCGGCAAATTGTAGTTTAATGCATGTTCTCCCCAAGGGTCAATCAAATGACTTTCTAATGTTATTAGCTCAAACCCCCCATTCTGGTGTCTCCCCAGACTGCCCCCGCAAGTGACCAGTTTACCCCACTAACCAATTAACATCAATTACCTTTTTAAAAAGAATATTCACTGTGAACATATGACAAGGATAGATATATAAACATTCCTTCCCTCAATACCTAGTTGCACCATCTCCCCTATGCCAACTGATTCCCTAAGTAGAGTGAGTTTAGACTTCACATAATTTCTAGTTCCACCAAATTCACAACCAATAGCAGATTCTTTGACAGAGAAGACCCTCTACCCTATAGGGCCAGTCTGTGGGTTAGCATTGAACTGGCTTACTGAGGGCCTTGATGTTGGATTGTACAGACACAAAGGCCAGAATGAACGATTCTTTCTAAATCAGGGTGACACTCTCCTGACCTTTTAAATTTTACAATTTCAAAACTACATCTAATCTCATTCACGCAGAATCAGGGAACAATGGACACAAAAGAAACAGAAGCAAGAAAAGAACCATATGCTTTTAGCTTTGGACTGTCTCTGTATGAGAGAAGGGTTCAAGGTTGTTCCCATACGGAGAGACCCTCAGCAACTCATCCTCTTTCTTTGGTGGCAGGCAGCTCACAAAGGCTGTGCCAAAAGGCTTCTCCTGGCTGACTTTTTAAATGGGTCCCAGTTCTAACTTTACAACCCTGTTATAGTTATTTATTTGTATCTTATACTCCTAGTAGACGAGATTCTCTATAAAGCTGAAGACCACATCTCACAAATCCTAAACCATTGCTTTGCACACAGTAAACCTCTGCTAAATATTGGCTGAGTGTCTGTTTAAAAAAAAAAAAAGCAGTAATAAAAAGTCCTTTACTTTGTGGTAGGTAGTATTGGTAGTTAAATCTTCACAGCAGGCCAGGAACATGTGGATACATGCTATTGTTATGTCGTCCATCTTTAAATGAACAAGTGTTTGATTGTTCCTTCCCTCCAGCAATATGGCTGTCTGTGATGGTGAAGAATGCAAGGCTGATAGCCTGGTGAAAACAGATGCTAGAGTTCAGCTTTCCCTAGACTGAAAGATATGAATTTGGTCATTTTATGCAGAGTTTAATTTGTAAGTGTGTCCTGGGGCTTCTGGAGCAAAGGCTCAAATAAATAATTTACTAAAGTGCATTTCATTATGGTAGTAGGTAGGACCATCTTCTCAAAGTAGCTTGAAGCATTCCTATAGAAAAAAAGGGGGTGGGGTAGGAGGCTCAATTTTAGATATTTGCAAAAGCCTCCTATTTAGCATTTAAATGACAATGATGTGGATAATGAACTTCCTGTTTTTCTTCACAGATGTCTCCTGAATGAGGAAATGCCAGGTTTTATAGGCAGAAATAGATACAAGCACAAATATTGTGGAAATATTTGGGGAGGCCTCAGCCCACAAATTCTGACCCTTAAGTTTGAAATTATTTGGAATGAAAACAAGCACCAAAAATACCATGTGCACATTACAAAAAATACCAACTGGACTTTACTCATATTTTATCATTCACTAAAGACACAAAGAATAAAGCCCTTTTTTGTTGATTCTGCAGAAATTGGATCTGGATCCAAAAGATTTTGGATCTGAAACTGTATCTGTATTGAGTGTGGAAACTGAAAATATTAGGGCAAATGTAAATGTGTCCATGGGTTAGTATCACAAAATTTCTGAAGTGAAGAATATTTTTTTAGTGAGTTGTGGGATACTGATGAAGCAAATATTCATTTAAAAATAAATGGCCTGGCAGCTAGATGGTACAGTGGATAAAGCACCAGCCCTGGATTCAGGAGGACCTGAGTTCAAAACTGGCCTCAGACACTTGACACTTACTAGCTGTGTGACCCTGGGCAAGTCACTTAACCCTCATTGCCCTGCCCCACCCCCCAAATAAATAAATAAATAAATAAATAAATAAATAAATAAATAAATAAATAAATAAATAAATAAATGGATGAATGAATGAATGAATGAATGAATGAATGAATGGATAGATAGATAGATGGATAGATAAATAAATAAATAAATAAATAAATAAATAAATAAATAAATAAATAAATAAATAAATAAATAAATAAATAAATAAATAAATAAATAAATAAATGGATGACCACATTCTTTTGATTACAACAAAGCTTACGGAACAAAGTATAGTTGCAGGCTCCATTTCAAAGGGAAGATACAATTTTATATACACACACATATATACATTATATACATACATACATACTATATACACACAGAGATCAAACACACAAAGAATATGCATCTCTTTTCCTAACAAATGCCTTTATCCTGGAAATCTTAAACTGAGTCGATTTAACAAGAGGTGGTAGCCATTGTGTGGGGAATGTTTAATTCCACTAGTGGAAAAAAATAAAGAAAATACATCTTATAGTTTTAGTTACTTTAACTATCTCTCCTGCCGAGACTTTACCTAGAACAGCAACTAAAATAAATAACTCTATACAGACCACACATACACACATAACGTTTTAATTTTTTAACAACATAAAGGGAAGTGACCTACTCCATTCTGTGGCAGAGTGATCAGTGATGTTTTCATACCAGCATCAATTCCATAAAGAACATTTGTTTTTCAGGTATGAATTTCAGGCTCCTCAATACCTGTTTTGACAAATGATTTGGCAGAGCAGGAAAAGGTTGACTTTGCTTTGTAAAAGTCAACGTAAGCTGAAAGGAGATGAAGAATTGAATAATAAAGTCTTGGGGTTAGCAAAACCCTTGTTATTAGATTTGATTCAGTAGCCCTGCCAGGCAGTTATATATTTGAAATTTCCAGAAATGTGTTTCCTCAATTAGCCATCAGAATAAACTATGTATAGGGTAAGCAATGAAATCCAGTCTCTTAAAACATTATGTTTGTTTGGTTGGTTGATTAGTTGGTTGGTTTTTGTTTTTGTTTTTGCATGGGCAATGAGGGTTAGTGACTTGCCCAGGGCACACAGCTAGTAAGTGTCAAGTGTCTGAGGCCAGATTTGAACTCAGGATCTCCTGAATCCAGGGCCTGTGCTTTATGCATTGTGCCACCTAGCTGCCTCCAAAACATTCCTTTTGATAGGGATATTTATTGCTGAATATTATTTTGGTCTATCCAACAGTAGTTTTTTCCAGGGACTTCACTGCATCCTTATATCTTGCATAAAACAATTCTGAAACTTGAATTGTTTACCTAGTTTCCCTTAACCAATTATTTGTTTTTGACCTCTTATCTAGACTCTTTCCTTCTTTGGCTTTGGGCTAGGTCTATATATCCTACCATCTTTTAAACCTGATTCATGGGGCAGCTAGGTGGCACAGCAAATAGAGCACCTGCCCTGAATTCGGGAGGACCTGAGTTCAAATCTAGTCTCGGGAACCCACAATCTAGTGGGAGAGGCAACACAGAAACAACTATGTACAAAGTATATATAGGATAAATAGGAAGTAATCAAGGTAAAAAAAGTTCAAACTGGATACATGTTCTTCTAGAGTGGCTGCTGTGAGGAGGGTAACATGAAACTAACATAGTTCCCACAACCAAAACTAATGAAACAAACAAGTTTATATGCCTCCCCAAAGGAGCAAATGAGAGAATCATGACAATGTATTTGCCACTTGTGCCTATCTTGCCAAACCCTGATAAGGTCAAAGGAAAATTTATGAAGACCTGGAGGCTTTCATCATCAATGTACTAAAAGAGGATAAGCTTGTAATTCTGGATGACTTTAACACCAGAGCAGGCACAAACTATCAAACATGGCAGCAAGACCTTGGGAGTAATGGAGTTGGAAACAGCAACAATAGTCACTTACAACTGAAGACTTGTGCATCTTATGACCTTTTTTCTCAAAAACGCTCTTCCATTTACCAAAATGAAACAGGACTTCATGAATGTACCTTCACAGAAAACAGTGATATTTATTAGACTATATCATTATAAGGAGAATAAACAGACAGGAGGTGAGGAGGGATGTGTGGCAGAGTGTTGGACCAATCACAGACATCCTCCCCAACCTGAACATTTCTATTAGACAAAAGCTGTGGCCCCAAGGCAAAAGACTTAATGTCAACACACCAGAATGCTTCTCCTATTGTGAACAGCTCATTGCTAACTTGGAGGGGAATCTGATCCAACATATGGATGGCAACAGTGGATCAGAAAAGGAGTAGGCAGCTTTCAAAGATTTGTTGTACAGGACTGCATTTACTCATTGGGACCAGAGCCCTCATAAATATCAAAATTGGTTTGGTGGGGATAATGGGGAAATGAAGAAGCTGCTAAATGAAAAAATGAATTCTGCAGCTTTTACCAGAAAGACAGTTTATCCATCTCTAAGAAGGCACCAATTAACTCCATCAAAAGTAAAATACAAGGGGCAGCTAGGTGGCACAATGGATAGAGCATCAGCCCTGGAATCAGGAGTACCTGAGTTCAAATCCGGCCTCAGACACTTAACACTTACTAGCTGTGTGACCCTGGGCCAGTCACTTAACCCCAATTGCCTCACTAAAAAAAAAAAAAGTAAAGTACATGTGAAGCTCAGAGAGATGGAAGACTCTTGGCTCAATAAGAAGGCAGATGGCCCATCAATTGGGGAATGGCTGGACAAGTTGTGGTATATGAATACAATGGAATACTATTGTGCTATAAGAAACGATGAGCAGGAGGAGTTCAGAGAAACCTGGAGGGTCTTGTGTGGGCTGATGATGAGTGAGATGAGCAGAACCAGAAGAACATTGTACACAGTATCATCAACATTGAGTGTTGATCTACTGTGATGGACTATATTCTTCTCACCAATGCAATGGTACAGAAGAGTTCCAGGGAACTCATGATGGAGGAGGATCTCCAAATCTAAGAAAAAAAAAAAAAGAACTGTGGAGTATGAATGCTGAATGAGCCATACTGTTTCTTTTGTTTTTGGTGCTGTTGTTTTTTCTATTTTGAGGTTTTTCATCATTGCTCTGATTTTTTTCTTATAGCATGACTAATGCAGAAATAGGATTAATATTATTATGTGTGTGTGTGTAAGTATATATATATAAAAAACCTATATAAGATTGCCTGCTGTTTAGGGAAGGGGGGAGGGAGGGGAGGGAGGGAGAAAAGTTTGAAATTGGAAAGCCTGTATAGACAAAAGTTGAGAACTATCTTTACATGTAATGGGAAAAAAATAAAATACTTTATTAATAAAAAAGAGAAAAAAAAAGAAGGAAGATGGAATTCATTCTTATACTGATAGTAACAATCCAAACTACATTCATGATGCCCTGAAGGCTATTTAAGGGCTGAAGACCTATGGTGCATCTCAACTACTAAGCATTGATGGAATTGCATTGATTAGTGATAAAAATATAATCATGCAGAGATGGGCTGAATAATTCCATAATGTACTCAAGAGACTATCATCAACCAATGCTGAAACCACTGACTGTTTACCTTAAGTTGAAGGCAAACTGTCTCTAGCTGAACTTCCAACTGAAGAAGAGGTTTTTGAATGATATAAAGTTGCTTGCATGTGACAAAGAACCTGGTGCTGATTCTATTTCATCTGAGCTTTACAAGGCAGGTGGTCTACTGCTCATTAAAAAAAAAAAAAAAGCTGACTGAGGGGCAGCTAGGTGGCACAGTGGCCCTGGATTTGGGAGGACCCAAGTTCAAATCTGGCCTCAGACACTTGACACTTACTAGCTGTGTGACCCTGGGCAAGTCACTTAACCCTCATTGCCCCACCAAAAAGAAAAAAGCTGACTGAAATCTTCCAAGGGATATGGCAGACCTCAAAAATGCCTCCATTGTTTGTTCACCTTTATTTAAAAAAAAGGAATAGGTTGTTCTGTGACAATGACAGAATAAAAAAGATTTTAAGTAGTTATGTTAACATTAAATTCTGTCCATATAAAGGAATAAAAGCAAATAATTCTTTCTAAATGGAATGATGAGTGGGTTGTTGTCATAATAACGGCCCTAAGGGGCTCATGACTATTGACTTGTCCCTGGCAGTGATCTGGGAAAAGTGGGAATGACTATAGACTTATCCTGGAGAAAATATTGACAGGGATTTTTGGAAGACTCCTCTGTTTTCCTTCTTTGGCAGTGGTAGTCACTAGCTGCTTGAGAACATGAACCTGACTTTAAGGTCCTTAGCACTAAGATGACAAAATCTAAGATATTAAGCCTGAAGCCGTGTAGACATACTATATGAGTTGGCAATTCTGAGGAAAAATTCTACTCAGGATTAAAACACACAGACACACACAAATGAATCAGAAGAGATGAAGTACAGCAGTTGACTTTTCCAGATTTATTTCAAAGTACTCCCTTTTAAATAGTCTATATTCGGGGACAGCTAGATGGTATAGTCAATAAAGCACCAGCCCTGGATTCAGGACGATCTGAGTTCAAATCAAAATCCAGCCTCAAACACTTGACACTGTGTGACCCCGGGCAAGTCACTTAACCTTCATTGCCCTGCAAAAGAAAGAAAGAAAGAAAGAAAGAAAGAAAGAAAGAAAGAAAGAAAGAAAGAAAGAAAGAAAGAAAGAGAAAGAAAGAAAGAAAGGAAGGAAGGAAGGAAGGAAGGAAGGAAGGAAGAAAGGGAGAGAGAGAGAGAGAAAGAAAGAGAGAAAGAAAGAAAGAGAAAGAGAAAGAGAGAGAGAGAGAAAAGAAAAGAGAGAAAAGAGAGAGAAAGGAAAGGGAAAGGAAAAGAGAGAGAAAGGGAAAGGAAAGGAAAGGAAAGGAAAGGAAAGGAAAGGAAAGGAAAGGAAAGGAAAGGAAAGGAAAGGAAAGGAAAGGAAAGGAAAGGAAAGGAAAGGAAAGGAAAGGAAAGGAAAGGAAAGGAAAGGAAAGGAAAGGAAAGGAAAGGAAAGGAAAGGAAAGGAAAGGAAAGGAAAGGAAAGGAAAGGAAAGGAAAGGAAAGGAAAGGAAAGGAAAGGAAAGGAAAGGAAAGGAAAAGAGAAAAAAAAAGAAAAAAAAATCTATATTCTATCCAAGCTGGCCAACTTGCAGTTTCCCAAATTCAGAACTACATACCTGGCCTCCATGCCTTTGCAAAGGCTATATAGCTCATTACCATGGCATATTACTGCATTTACACAAAAGCCCCAAAGCCCGCTCTTTGTTCTCTGGCATCTTGAACATACGCACACTATGTCCTGTGTTGACTTTCAGCATTAGATGTCTGTTTTATATGGGATAACAGAATTATTTTAATGGTAGTGTAGCTCATAATGTCACCTGTCATATTTAATTTTATCATTCTATGAGTAATAATGCTACTATTACTATTCTTCCTGGAATTCCTAACTCTAATTCTTAATATAATTATTACTGTCATTATTACTATTACTATTATTTGTAACAGAATCCCTGTCTCTAAATTTCTTTAAGGCTCAACTCATATGTAAAACTTTTCTTAATTTCTATAGTTAATAGAATGCAGTTAAAGGAATCTCTCCTAATATCATTTCATATTTTAGTGGCTGTGTAACTGTTGTAACTCTCTCTCGCTCTCTTTTTTTTTTTTTTCAGGGCAATGACAGTTAAGTGACTTGCCCAGGGTCACACAGCTAGTAAGTGTTGTGTCTGAAGCCAGATTTGAACTTAGCTCCTCCTGAATCCAGGGCCAGTGCTTTATTCATTGCACCACCTAGCTGCCCCCTGTAACTCTCCCTCTTAACTTAATAGGGGATATGTTCCTTGAGGATGGAAGCATAGAGGGGTCTATTTTTTCCATTTGTCTTTATATCTTCAGTGTCTATAAGAGTGGTTTACACTTTTAGTAAATTAACAAATGTTGGTTGAATTGAATTTCGATTGAACTAAATTGAACTGAACTGATGTGAATTGAATGATTGAGAAGAAATAAAAGAGAATAAAGATTTTTAGGCTGCACATAATACTTACGCATAAATATCCTAAGTATTATCTTTGAGAAAACAGTCATAAAATGTTGGGCATGGCAAGCATTGAACAGCTTCACTAAAAAATGAAATTGACTATTAACAGGAAACAGAAAGATATGGGAGTAATTTCTGAATCAGTTGTCTGTATTCAGTAAAGCCATTTCCTTGTTTAAACAAGGAACGAAATAAAAATCAAACCAGAATAAAAATAAAATTCAATAGACATTGAATTAAATTAAAATTATTCCAACCTGCCCCTTTTAAAAGATCTTTTGATACTTGAAAATGAGAATTGGGTGATAGAAATAGGCTATCACTGTTTCCCACCAGAGTTGAACTAATCTAAAATAATTGACACAATGAAGAGGCCAAAAGTCTACATAAACAAACTTACTGAAGAAATATTTGACCCCTTATTGAGGCTAACAGGAGTTTAAAACACAAGCTTACTTTCAAAAGCTTGGGGAAGAAGATGGTAGAATAAGTGTCATTGCTTCATAAAACAATAAGTTGTGGGAGAAAAAAAAAACACAAGCATGTTGAAAATTTGGCATGAGGCCTAATCATTTCAAAAGTATTTAAATATGAAAATCAAAGTAGCAAAACAACAAAACATCCTCCTCTGCCTCCAAACTGGTAGGAATCTGTCAGGATTCCTTTTAATCATCAATACAATGGGCTCTCCATTTATAAAAATCAAATCAACAAAACAACAAAACAACTGAATATGAGACAATACTAAATATGACAGTTGGCATTATATACTATATTATCATTAAAATAATTTTATTATCCCAGATAAAATAGACATCTAATGCTTTAAAAAAAAAAAAGGAAAAAAGGGGTTATAGCCATTACAATTAACTTAGGCCATATTGTGCCTGAAGTCAGGATACCAGATACTCTTGGCTTTTGTCTATATGCAGATACCATTGACTATAGTACTATACAACATGCAGTGGCCATTGAACAAATATTCCATGGTGGAAGCAATACCTTCCATAGGTGCCGCCTAAAATACAAAGAACAAGGATAGATATAGTACTTGAGTTTACCATCTGGAGTTCTTTAGAATAAACTCCATTCACTCCCATTAATTTTAAGCAATGCTTGATTCAAACCATTACTCTTGCTTAGTAGTAATAAATAATCGCCCTTCTTGTGAGTAAACTGTAGAAATCATTCCTTCCATGCCCATAGCTAAAAAGTCACTTTTTATACTTAAAACTATTGCCAGATGACTCTTTAGCACTAATATTTCAGTTGTTTTTCCTTGCTTTTCTTATGTTTAAACTACTGCTCTTGGGTTTCACAACACTTTTCAAATATTTTTGCTATTTTGTCTTGCCTTTTACCTCTATTCTGTTCCTTTCCACCACTGAATTCATTCACTAAGTCCACTCTACAAGACAAGGAGAAGAAGATAATAAAAATCCTCAATTATTGGGCATTATTCAATTCAATTTAAGGCATTTAATTAATTGGCAAACAGCTAAACTCCTACTGTGTATGGGGCATTTGAATAAAGTGTGGCATAGTCCCAGACTTCAGGGGAGTTCATATCTAGTAAGGGAGATAACACATATTCACATATCAGTATGATACAACTATTTCACTAAATTATAGATTGTGGTACTAAATTTTTTAAGAACCAAATGGAATGTATAGAAAAGTGCAGTTTGGATGTCAATTTGGAGAGCTATAACTGTCATTCTATGAGGTGTTTCTCCCAGGAGAGTCAGATTATCTGTATTTAATTTTGATCTATGAAGAGTCTATTGTGAATATAGAAAGAAAGAAGGTGATCAGAAACGTCTTTCCTGTTAGAACTATTTTAACTTATATTTTATGACAAAAATATCATGAAGAGAGTTCTATGAAGAGTCTATGAGGAATTGACAATATATAGTACATTCTGAAGTGACTAGAAAAAAAGATGAAAATGTTCTCTGAGGAAAAAAAATTTGAAGAAGCTTCTTTTGGGAGTTTAATCAGTATCTTGACTAAACTGACTTGTGTAATGATGTTTTTAGAAGTGAGAAGTCATTTGCTATTATACTGAGTTTTTCAGATGTTTCTGGCTATTATCTTTCTCAGTTAAAATTTTCACAGTGGTGTTATCACTTCCAGGTACAGAGATCAGGGAAAGCTTCATGGAGGAAGCAAGTCATGGGTTGAACCTTCAGTTTGAAGCATGAGCAGGGCATTAAACAGGAGAAACTAAACAGTATTTTGAAATGTGAGACTGATATAAAGTGTACAAGCTCAGTTTTCAAAAATTACATTAGAGTGAATGAGTCCATTCCAGGCATGACTGATAGAATGAGCAAAGGTAAAGGTAAGGTAAGTAATGGGGGTAATGATTAGTCTGGTTTGACTAGAAAGTACCCGTGGTGTGAAATAAAGGTGGGACCATCTTTTAGGGTTCCATGAATACCAGGCAAAGGAATGCAATGCAGAATACCTGAAGGTTTTTTGCTCAGGGGAATAATTTAATCTACCCAATGAATTGGGAAGATTATGAAGGCAATATGTAAAGAAGGGATTAGAGACAGGATATATTGGAAATTGTCCTAACAATTTGAGTAAGAGGTGAAGAATTGAACTGGGGTGCTGGTGTTAGGAGTAGCAGAGAACAGATTTGAAAGACTGTGTAGAGAAAAAAACAACATATATATATATATATATATGTGTGTGTGTGTGTGTGTGTCTGTGTCTGTGTCTCTGTGTGTGTGTGTGTGTGTGTGTATATTAAACCTCTACCCATCACAGACTGTGTAGAGCTAGAATCAGCAAGTTTGTTAAGTTAACCGATATGGGGGAAGAAAAAGAATACAAAATCAAAGGTAAATTGCAAATTTTGAACTTCTATGAAATGTAAAAATAGTTGTGTCATTAACAATAGAGAAAATAGGGAAAGAAAGGTTTTCATAAATTAACTTGTACAAACATTAAGTTTGATGCAGTATTAAAGGTATTAAATAGGAGAAACTAAAACAGCATTTGGAAATGTTGGACTGATATGTTAAGGAGTATTAAAATCTGGAAATCAGCACAATATTGGAGTATTCATTGTATACAGAGTAGTACTTAATCAATATTTATTTTCTTCTTCCCTTTCATTAATGACCTGAATCTGGATCTCTGTTTGCACCTGCAATTTGATTTCCTTTCCCATAAACCTGAACACCTGCTGTTTAAAGTTACTTCCCCTCTGAGACCTTCTTCTGAATAGGTCAAATTATACTTTGAACTTGGCCTCTAAACATTACTTAACTTGTGCATTTCTCCCACGCTCATTTATCTTATTTGATATAGACTTCAGCTCTCCTATCCTAGAGTAGGAATCCCACCTTCTGTGTGTGTGTGTATAGATAGAGACACATATACATACATGCATACACATGTGCATACACATGCTATATATACCCATACTAATATATGCATATACATACATGCATACACATGTACATATACATACACACATGTTATATATATATATGTATGTGTGTGTGTATGAAATCTCTAGCCATTGAAAACAGTAAATTACCAAATACTCAAGGGACAGATTTTATAAGAGAATTGTGTCCATTTTTCACTTTAGGCTATTGAAGCTAAAGGCATGCCAGAGACCATTGCAGATAAACACTAAACTGGACCCAAAATTGAATACTGGGAAGATAATACATTGAGTTACTTTTAGAAAAATTGGCTATGTTTGAATGACCCCCTATTTCTCCACAAAAGATCCACCCATCTTTTAAAAATTAATATTCATCTGGTGATGCTCCCTCATTTTTTTCAGATGAGTAAAACAAGTCCCAGACACATAAAATAACATACTCAGGGATGGTGTGTAAGAGACGAGATTGATTCCCTGTGTAAGTTGGAGTATATTCTCCATGTTAAAACTGGAATTTTGAGATAGGTATTCCACCTCTGATACATACTGGCTTTCTGAGGGTAAGTATTTCGCTTAAACTATCACCATTCTAAGTAAATCTAAAACTACAAATTTTGGAAGATAGTCACCTGCATTCTACTGGTGTGTGCTATGTGAAAGAAATGGCAAATACAGGGATGAAAAAATGACACATTCTAAACATTTATGAATAAACTCTCTTATTTTGCATTATAGTTATGTATATCTGCCTCCTATCCTCTACTTGATTATATCTTCCTGGGAGGGAGGAGCTTTTTATTCATCTTTGTACTTCCCTCATTATCTAGCCAGAAGTCTTTTGTTCACAGCTGATACTTAATAAATGGTCATTGAATTGAATACCCAGTATGTTCTGTGAGTTGAAATAGATATTTAGAATCATCATCATTGTTGGAGAACATATAGCTTTCCGTATGTCTTCTGAATGGGTTTGTCCATTTGCAGATCACAGATCATTCTCATAGATAGTGGCCTCTCTTGTGCTCCCACTGATTCTGTTTCTGGATTTTTCAATCTATGCTGTTTCATCAGTTCTCTGGCAATCTGAATGCACAAGCAATCAATACTGAAGGACTGGTAGAAATCCAATTGAGGTCATTTACTCCAATACATTTAGCTTCCTGGAGAAATCATTTATAGTGCACATTTGCAATGTGTGATACTTACTTCTCCTGAAGCTTCATTTGGAGTCAGCAGATATTCTATGTGGGAATGCTAGAGTTGTCTTTCATTTCAATGTGCAAAAAATGAAGTCCTAAATGACTTTTTATATCTTCAATGAACAATTTGTTCCACTTTCTGTTGGAAATGCAATAAGCCATTTCTTTGAACATGCATGCAAAATATTCAGATTTTAAATGAATATCTGTGCGTGTGAAGATTAGGACAGATGACTATATGCTTTCAGGTAATAGATCTCTTTTGTACTTTTATGTTTTGAAAGTGGGCCATCAGGACCATTTATATACATGTTGATTTCTCCTACTGGCCTGAAAACACATTGCTTAGAGGTAAATAGCCTAGTTACAGTGTCAGCACAAATGTAGTAACAGTGACTACAAGAGATGATAATAACCTTTACAATGAACTCTTTAGGAAAATCATTCAGAAACAAAGGGGATGTTAAATAATATCTTCAAAATCATCTAACCAATCACCTATAAAACAGTGATGAAAACCTAGTGTCTCACTTATTATTAAACTTGTTGTAGACTATTTTCTCTCTTCTAGGTTCTATTTCTACAAATATAGATTTGAATACTTTGCTAAAAGTTTTGTCTGAGATATTAAGTTTATGTTCCCACACCACTTATATGGAGCAATATCCAAACCCCTCCCCCATGTAAGTCACATTATTTTTTCCTGAAAAATATATTGGGGCATCCCTCAAGACTTAGTTTTCTCAGTTGATCAAGAACTCAGACTATGGAAGTCACTTCCTCACTATCTGAATGCATAGCACACATTAGCAGCTGCAGTAACTCTCAGATGCTAAGTTGGTGGATCACAAGGGGAACTTCCCTCAGCTGAATGAACTCAAGAGGTTCCCAATGCCTATCTTTGTTAAATATCCTCCTCCTGTTGTGGCTAAGTAAATCTCCTCTTGTTAGCTGTTGAATGAACTAAGATTGTCTCATTTGTTCCAATATTTACACTGCAAATTTCCATTGGGCTAGAACCAATTACCATATTTTACATAATTATAACTTGGAATGGTACAAATTCAAATACATGAGAACACTTCAGGGGATTCATTATTCACACTATTCGGGACCTAGCTATAACTAAAATACTAGGATATTGACAAATCATTTCATGTCCAGTATACCACCTAAGAAACAATTGTTTGACTTGAAATGAGCCAATTACATCTATTTTACTGAGGGTAATCAAACCCATTGCATTGAGCAAAAATAACGAAAGAATTCAGTCCTAAATCTCAAGTGTCAGATACATGCTCACACAAACCTGTGGAGGGAAACTCCTTGAGGGCCCGGCAATGATGAGAGTAATCAAAGAGAGGAGGCTGAAGCATCATGATGCAATAGTGGTTTGATTTTCACCTCCTAGTGGTCAAGTCCATGAATGTGTATGTGGAAAATTTTCCGGGAGTATTAAAAAATTAATCTTATGCTTTTGCTCCAGGAGTTTCAGAGCAGCATACAAAAGTGTGGGATATTCCCATATAGTTTGTGTCCCAGAGAGAAAGGTTCTAACTTATATTTAAACCTAAGACTAAATCTGAGATTATAACTTGCAAAAAGGAAACAAAGTAGAACAGATTAGTCTTCAAAATATTTTAAGATTTGATTGCCCTTATTTCTCATGGGAAAAAATGAGATTTTATGTTTAGTATGACTTCATGTGTATAACTGATATTAAATTGCTTGTCTTCTCAAGGAGGGAAGGGCTGGAGAAAGAGAATTTGGAACTAATTTTAAAAAAATTATTGGGGTTTTTACATGCATTTGGGAAATATTTAAGGAAATAAATAAAGTATTAAAAATTATGAGATTTTATATTATTTTAGGAGTGATACAAAAATGTCAAAATTAGAAAATGTCAAAGAAATTATCTAGTCTTAAACTTTGATTTTAGAGATGAGGGAAAAGCTCTAAAAAGGTAAAATGCATTACCCTTGTTCACAGCTTGTTCATTATAGAATTAGTGCTAGAATCTATTGTTCTGACTGAGTCCAGTATTTTTGAAGTTGTTTCAGGAATAATTCTGTACAATTTGAGAATAGGGAAATGTGAATATTGTACTTCACAATATTTGTCCCATTTTCATTTTATTTTCTCATTTCTGCTAATGGCATCACCATTGTTCTGTGAACTCCTCCTTGATTCCTTCCTGTCCTTCACCACAACTATATATTGAGCAGACTAAATTTCGTGTTTCTATTTCTAGAATATCTTTTGCATATGTCCCTTTTTCTCCACTCTCATGTCTACCACCTTGTCTTATATATACCAACATAATAACCTCCCAGTTCAACTCATCTCTTTTCCCCTCCAATCCATCCTCTGTTAAAATACTCTTCCTAATGTGCAAATCTTACTATACAACTTCCTAGGTAAGTAATCTCCAGTGACTCCCTAGTACTTTAAAATCAAATACAAAACTTCTCTGTTTGCTATTTAAAGCCATTTACAACTGAGCTCAATCCCTACCTTTCTTGCCTTATTAGTCATGACGTCTTTTCACACACTGTATAGGCCAGCCAAATTTCCTTACACATAGCTTTCCATGTCTCATTTCACTGTGCAAAGAGTCTTTGCATATATTGTTCACCTTCCCTGGGATGCCTTCCTTCTTCAAGTCTGACTCTTAATATCGCTGATTTTTAAATGTATTAAGGTAAAATGTTAAGAAACTTCATATATATATATATATATATACATGTACACACACACATATATATGCATATATATAATATATATATATAATTAGTAGTAGTAGTAGTCATGGGGATATTATCAAGTTCTATCTAACTTCTGACTGCACTGTCATTTTTGGGAGGTGGGAGAAGGGTGACTCCAACCTCAATAGCCAAGGCTTACTTATTTCTCCACTTAATACCAGTTCCATAATGATCATGCATAACAAATAGTAAAGAAATCCATTTATCCAAATCATAGTAAAACAAAAATCAGAGAAAAATGGGTGAATATATATATATATATATATACACACACATATATACACACACATATACATATATATACACACACACACACATATATATATGAAACAATATAGAACAAAGGAGCTCCCTCACTGGGAGTGAGATAACTCAGCTCAACCAAGAAAAAGAGAATCCTGGATCTCACCCAAGGGGAAAACTCCCCTAGATTAGCAAGCTTCATATAGTGATGTGATGGAAACTATCCACTCTTCTCATGTGTTTCCACAGTCTTTTCCTTCAGTTGACCTCTTTCATCTTCTCTCTCAAAGCTGGGAGCCAGGAGTTCTTCAAGGAAATCAAGGCTCAAAGAAGACTTGAACCTTGATGAGTACCCAAAGGGGACTGACTCTGAAGAGTCCCAAAGGTGGAATAGAGAAGGTTGGAGCTCTTCCCCTTTCACAATCTTCCCTTCATGTTTGCTAGGGCCTTCTTCTCAACCAATAAGGAAAAAGTCTCATGAGTTTTGGGACAGGGATTACGTATAAATAAAATTCCAGAGTTTTGTTCTAAATTAACATCACTGCTTCCTATAGCAAATTTTGCTATTCTTGTTGAGTCCTTTTCAGGCATGTCTGACTCTTCATGATAAAATTTTGGGTTTTCTTGGCAAAGTTACTTGAGTATTTTGCCATTTCCTTCTCCGGTTTATCTTACAGATGAGGAAACTGATGCAAACAGGGTTAAGTAACTTACAAAGTGTTGTGAGAAAATAATGGGTTTTGAAATGCCCAGAGGCCCCACTCGAAAGGATAGTAATGAAATTGATTGGATTGACTTTGCTGATTAACTCAGTTAAAGTTGACTTGATTGAAACCACACTTACCTGAGAGCCTGGCCCTCAGGGGGTGTATTCTCTGAACTCTGACCTCAGCAGGTTCTGCTCATGGACTACTCTCAGGCCCAGTGGGCCAATGGATTTGAGTGATGCTAGCCAATTAGCTTTGAGCAGTGTGGAAGGGCTGCCTCTCCTCTGGACCCAGAGGAAGTTTCCACTCTCAGTTTGGCTCTCAGACAGGCTCACGGTGGACAAATTGGAGGAAGAAGCAGGCCAGACTGAGCTCTAGGCTAGATAGGCCTTTTTTTTTTTTTTTTTTTTTTTTTTTTTTTAGTGAGGCAATTGGGGTTAAGTGACTTGCCCAGGGTCACACAGCTAGTAAGTGTTAAGTGTCTGAGGCCGGATTTGAACTCAGGTACTCCTGACTCCAGGGGCGGTGCTCTATCCACTGCGCCACCTAGCTGCCCCTGATAGGCCTTTTCTTAACTTTCTGAGCCAAGTGTTCTCTCTTTACTAATATTTGGTATGCTTTAATAAACGTTTAATGCCCCAAAACTGGTGATAAAGCTTCTAATTTATAAGTAACAGCTAATTTTCCCTAAACTTAGGACAGAAATAAGGTGACCACATATAGTTTTCTCACCATAGGGTCATACAGCTAGTAAGTGTCTAAGACTGGATTTGAACTTGAAGATGAGTCTTCCTGATTCCAAATCCAGTGTTCTATCCATCATGGCACCTAGAAGCACACATATATATATATAACTAAAATCAGCAAATATCGAATGTGTTGAATTCAAGCATGTTGTAGGCTCTCTAACTTCAGCTCCTTTTAATTCAGGTTCAACGCTGAAATGAAATGAGACACTTATGAGTCATCGACAAAGAAGGCTAACTGTCTAAATACAGAAAGGATATATGTCAAGGATATAATGGTGTTTAGTTTCTTTGGATGCAAACTCCCTCATCTCCATTTAGAAACTGTCTTCTCAGTACTTCATCACGATATGGAAATTCCTGTGGTCTTAGTATCTACAAAGTCTGATAGCCTCCAACTACTGGTCCTGGGATCTTTTATACTACCAAGTCTGGAATTTGTGTCAGGGAAGCTGAGGTCAATTAGGTTACAGGGTAGGAAACTGAATCAGAGAAGTCAGGGAAAATGCTGGTCCTATTAAAGAGGAGGGTTTTTTTTTTCCTTCTAGATCTCTAATTTCACTTGCTTAAGTAATTCCTTACAGGAAAATCAATCTACCAAAGATGATCTCCACATGTACTGCAGTTTAGTGTTTTAGACAGTTTAGGACAAACAAGAATTAAATGATTTGCCCAGGGACACATAATCAATATATGTCAGAGATTCAACAATTCTCTATCCACTGTGCCACCTAGATGGCCCTTGGGATGACTTAGGTCTAGGTGGCACATTGGATAGAGAATTGACCCTAGAGTCAGGAAGACATGAGTTCAAATCCAGCCTCAGACACTTGACATTAGCTGTGTGACCCTGGGAAAGTCACTTAACCCCAATTGCCTCAAACATTTGGGGCAATCTCCAGTTGCCCTGATGTACATCTTGCCAATGGATCCAGATGGCTCTGGAAGAGTGAGGCTGGTGACTTTGCACAACCCTCACTCACTTAAATCCAATTTACAGTAAGTCACAACAATACCCCCATATTATGGTCCTCTTCTAGAATAAAGGACAAACATAGGCAGAGCCAAGATGTCAGAGGAAAGGCAGTAAGTGTTCAGAGCTCTGGACACAATCATGCCAAAAACCTCCAAAAAACTCCATAAGACAATTCTTGGTGCAGCAGACTCCACAAAAGGATGGTCTGAGACCATTTTCCAGCCACAGACAACTTAGAAGTTCAGCAGGAGAGGTATTCTGTACCAGGGTGGGAGTGGAGCCCAACCCCATAACTGCACTGACACAGATCCAGCACCAGGCTGTGCAAGTGAAAGAGAATTCCAGAGTTTCTGAATCTGCTGCACCGAATTCAGCTTACACTCTGGTGAGAGTATCAAGAGGTTGGCCTAGGGAAGTTATAAGGGTCTCTGCTGGCACTTAGGTGGAACTCTGATGTTTTTCCTGGGCTCATTACAGGACACAGTCTTGAATGGCAATCCCAGGTCAGGGACAGGTGTGCTTATGCCCATGCTTGCAACCAAAGTGAACCACATTTGTTTCCAGGTGAAAGAGCAAACAGCCTGTGGTTACTTATAGACCAAAACACAGGCCAGATGAGCTGAGAACATGCCACTCTTTAAATTTTACAACCCAGGACTCTGGAAATAGTACTCACTTTAAGATGGAGTCAAAAGTCAAGAAATAGGCTGCCTTGGTGAGCAGGCAGAAAAAGGTGCAGACCATAGATCTTCCTTGGTGACAAGGAAGATTGAGGTACACCCTCAGAAGAGGATACAACATCAGGGATCCTGTATCCAAAGTTTCCAAGAAAAATATGAATTAGTATCAAGCCATAGAAGCACTCAAAAAGGTCTTTGAAGATAAAATAAGAGAGGAGTAAAAAATGAGAGTGATGCAGGAAAGTCATGGAAAAAAGTCAACAGCTTAAAAAGCCAAATAGAAAAGCTCTCTGAAGAAAATAATTGCCTAAGAATTAGGATTGAACAAATGGAAGCTAGTGACTTTATGGGAAACCAAGACACAATAAAGCAAATCCAATGAATAAAAAAAAAATAGAGGGCAAAGTGAAATATATTCTTGGAGAAACAGCTGACCTAGAAAATAGATCCAGGAGAGATAATTTGAAAATTAATACCCGAAAACTATGATCAGTATAAGAGCTTCAACATCATCTTCCAAGAGATTGCCATGGAAAATTGCCCTGATATTTTAGAAGCAGAAGGTAAAATAGAAATTGAAAGAATCCCCCAACCACCTACTGAAAGAGATCCGAAAATGAAAACTTCCAGGAATATCATATCCACATTTCAGAGCTCTGAAGTCAAGGACATAATATTGCAAGAAACCAGAAAGAAACAATTCAAGTACTGTGGAGCCACAGTCAGTATAGCACAATATTTATCAGCTTCTGCATTAAAGGATCAGAGGGCATGGAATATGATATTCCTGAAGGGCAAAGGAATTATAACCAAGAATCTCCTACCCAGTAAAACTGAGTATTATCTTTCAGGGGGAAAAGTGGGACTTCAATAAAAAGAGGACTTTCAGGCATTCATGATGAAAAGACCTGAACTGAATAGAAAATTTGACTTTCAAATGCAAGACCCTAGAGAAGCACAAAAAAGTAAATAGGAAAAAGAAATCATGAGGGATGTTAAAAGGTTAAACTGTTTACATTCCCACATGTGAAGGTGATACATCTAACTCATAAGAACTTTCTCAATATTAGGACAGATGATAGGAATAAAATTAGAGGGCATATGTGGGAATTGATTATGAAGGGATAATATCTGTAAAGCATTGATTTTTTATCATTTTTTAATTGTGAGACTGTCGGGGTTGGGTGGCATGCCAGGGGTTACTGGGTTGTTGAGTGTCTTCTGTCTGAGGCTGGACACTGTGTCATCTAGCTACTCCTTGATGATATCTTTAGGGTAAAATTGAGGGGGGAGAGGATTGCACTGGGGGAAGGGAAGGGGAGAGGTAGAAAAGGGTGAAATCTCACAAGAAAGAAGCAGGAAAGGGCTTATGGAGTGGGAAGAGAGATGGGAAAAGAGCAGGGCAGTGAGTGAGCCTTACACTCATCAGAATTGGCTCCAAGACCTTAATCTCATCAGAGTTGGCTCAAGGAGGAAATAATATACAATTCGGTGAAGTAATCTATCAAACCCTGCAGGAAAGTGGGAGGTAAAGTAGATAAAGAGGGAGGGGTAAAGAAGGAAGGAGAGAGTGGGGGAGGGGGCAGTCCTCACTTTTGAGGAGTGATAGGGCAAAAGAAGATAGAAAATTGAGTAAATATCATGGGGAGGAAATAGGATGGAGGGAAACAGTTAACAATAGTAACTGTGAAAAAAATTGAAGCAGAGGCAAGAGTAATTAAGATGATGATCTTGATGTTATGATGATTATAGGAAGATGAGGATTTATTGATGATGATGACAAAACATATAGTATTTACTTTGCTGGGCTATTGTGAAGAAAATCCTTTGTCAGGTATAAGGTACTATATAAATATTATCTATTACTGTTGTTGCAATAATCAACCTAATGGGTTTACTGTAAGGAAATCTCTCTTTAAAGTACTATATAGGGGCAGCTAGGTGGCACAGTGGATAAAGCACTAACCCTGGATTCAGGAACACCTGAGTTCAAATCCAGCCTCAGACACTTGACACTTACTAGCTGTGTGACCCTGGGCAAGTCACTTAACCCTCATTGCCCCAAAACAAAAAAACAAACAAAAAAAATCCCCACAAACATAAAATACTACATAAATGTAGTTTAATATAAAAATGATGACCAGGATGCTATCAGAAAGACCTGGAAAGATTTGCATGAGATGATGCAAATTGTAACGCACTGCATACAAAATAACAGCAATATTGTGAGATGATCTGTGAATGATTTGGTTATTTTCAGCAATGTAATGATCCAAGACAATTCTGAAGGTCTCATGAAAAATGCACTTCATCTACAGAGAGAGAACTGATGCTATCTGAATACAGATTGAAGCAAATTTTTTTATTTCCTTTATATGAAGTTTTGGTTTTGTCTGTTTTCTTTCACAACCTGGCTAATGTGGAAATGTTTTGCATGGCTGCCCATGTATACTTTATATTGAATTGCTTGAGTTCTTGGGGGTAGGGGGGCAAGGAAGAGAGGAAGAGAATTTGAACACAAAGTTTAAAAAATTAATGTCAAAATTTGTATTTTACATGTAATTTGTAAAAAAATTCTAAATACAAATTTTTTGAAAAATATAATAAAGAACAAACACAACAATGTCTTCCTAACAAGGAGGCTAGCTCTCTATTCACCATCTCCCCTCCCTCCTTCCTCAAAAAAGACAATTCAGGCTTGCAAAATGACTTTTAGCTTTGCCTTTGGTAATGAGAAGGCTTTGACCTTTTCAAAGGGCTACTTTTTCTATTGGGAAAATAACAACTATAGCAACGTTTTTATATCCATGAAGTTTGTCTGCACATATGACTTTTAAGTATACCTATCAAAAATGACAAATGCTGGAGGACAGGGGGAAGGGGGATAGGTACACTAATGAACTCTTGGTAGAATTGTGAACTGATCCAACAATTCTAGAGACCAACTTGCAACTATTCCCAAAGGGCTAAACAAATTTGGGTACACTTTAGCCAAGCCATACTATTACTAGGTCTGAATCCCAAAGAAAACAAAGAAAAAAGGAAAAAAAAAAGGACCTATATTTACAAAAATATTTATAGCAGCTCTTTGGGTGGTATTAAAGAATGGGAAATTTAAGAGATGATCATCAATTTCGGATTGGCTGAACAAGATGTTGTATGTGATTTTGATGGAATACTATTGTGCAATTAAAAAAAATAAGGAAATGGTTTCAGAAAAAACACATGGGAAGATCTATGTGAACTGATGCAAAGTGAAGTGAATAGAACCAGGAGATTGTTAGTGTACCTATTTTCTCCCATAACCTCCAGCATGTGTAATTTCTGATAGGTGTGAAGTAGTACTTCAGGCTGTTTTATTTTGCATTTCTCTAATCATTAGTGATCAGAAATTCTAGAAAGTCCTCTATTTCTTTAAATATAATTTTTTCCTTGAAGGATTATATGGTTTTGTAGGTAGGTTATTCCTGGTTGTAATCCTAGCTCCTTTGCCTACTGAAATATTATTTTCTAATCCCTCTGCTTCTTTAATGTGGAAACTGCTAAATCTTGTGTCATCCTTACTGTGATTCCATAATATTTGAATTGTTTCTTTCTAAATGCTTGCAAGAGATTCTCCTTGATCTGGAAACTCTGGAATTAGGCTATAATACTCCTGGGCAGAGGGTTTCATTTTGAGGTCTCTTTCAGGAATTGATAAGTAGATTCATTCAATTTCTATGTCCTATCTGGATCTATGATCTCAGGGCAGTTTTCCATTATATTTCTTGAAATATAATTTCTAGGCTTTTTAAAAATCATGGTTTTCAAGCACTCCAATAATTCTTAGATTATCTCTTAATTTGTTTTCCAAGTCAATTGTTTTTTCCAATGATACATTTCATATTTTCTTTTATTTTTTCATTCTTTTGACTTTTGTTTCTTGATATAACATGGAGAAATTAGCTTCCCCTTACCCAATCCTAAATTTTAAGGAATTATTTTCTTCAGTGAATTTATACCTCTTTTTTCCATTTGGTATATTCTGCTTTTTAGAGGATTATTTTCTTCAGTGAGATTTTGTGCCTCTTTTACCATTTGGTCAATTCTATTTTTTAAGATTTTTTTTCAGAGTTTTCATTTATGCTTCTTATACCAAATTTAATTCTATTTTCATAATTTTCTTCTATCACTCTCATTTCTTTTCCCAATTTTTCCCCTACCATTCATCTCTTTTAAAAACTCTTCCAGAAAATCTTCTTAGGCTTTTGTATGATTAGTATTTTATGCAATTTGTGCAATTAGTCTTTGAGGTTTTGTTTTAGCTGTTTTCACATTGTTGGCTTCTGATTTTGTGTCTTGGTCTTCCCTGACAAGATAGTAGCCTTTTCTGATCAAGTTCTTTTTTGTTTCCTTGTTTGGTTTTGCTCATTTTCTTAGGCTACTTCTTGACTTTGAGTTTTATATTTAATTTAGGCTCTGCTCTCCTAATGGTAGGGAGACACTCTCCAAGTATCAAGCTTTTTTGTGCTACTGTTTTCAGAACTAGTTCTGAGTGTCTGCAAGGTTTTCATGTTTCCAAGGTGATGTTGGGATAGATGTGACCACTGCTCTCCTTCTCTGTGCTCTGGTCTTTACCCAGGAAGGGCCTCTGCTCTCTTGCAGCCACAAGCAATAGTTCTCCTCTTGGCTGAAGAAACATGACCTGTCCCCTGCTCTCCTGTAGCCTAAAGAAGTCATGCTCCTTTCTGTCTTGCAACTGTGACCAGTTCTCCTATTCCCTTATGATCAACTACAAACACTCTTCTCTACCACAGAACTATGACCCAGACCTGAATATAGGCAATTGAGTTGCTAATTTGCACCAGCTTCACCCAGTGCCTACCAAGTGTCCCCTGTAATCTCTTTCTGATCAGTTGCTTGACTACATTACAATCTCTGAGGTGAGATCTCCTAAAGTCACTGCTGCTCCTGTTGCAGCCAAATGAAAGGTCCCTGCCTATTGTTGCTGGAGTAACCCAAACTTTGGTATCACACAGCTTTCCTGCTGCCTTCCTGAGTCATCTTAAGCTGGAAAGATGTCTAACTCTGACGTTTATTGACTCTGCCACTCTGAAATTTGATGTAAGACATGATTTTAAAGTTGTTTGGAGAAAAATGTTGAAAAACTTAAGGTGGGTTGTTACCTTTCCTCTACCATCTTGACTGCCATTTCCAAATGCTACTTTTTTTCCATAAAAGTATTTCATTATTTTCTAGTTATATGTAGAGATAGTTTTCAACATTTGTTTTTATAAGATTTCTAGTTTCAAATTTTTCTCCCCCCTCCCAAAGAAAGCAAGCATTCTAATATAGTTTATATGTGTACAATCACATTAAATATATTTCTGCAATAGTCATACTGTGAAAGAAGAATCACAGCAAAAAGAGAAACCTCAAAAAACAAAAACAATAGAAATAGTATGGTTCAATTTCCATCTAGATTCCATATTTCTTTTTTTCTGGATTTTCTGGATTTTCCATCATGAGTCCTTTGGAACTATCTTGGACCATTGTATTGCTGAGAAAAGTCAAGTCTGATTAACACACAATGTTGTTGATACTGTGTACAGTGTTCTGGTTCTGCTCATTTTACTCAGATTCAGTTCATATAAATCCTTCCAGGTTTCTCTGAAATCTGCCTGCTCATCGTTTCTTACAGTACAACAGAATTACATTACATTCATGTACCACAACTTGTTCAGCTATTCCCCAATTGGTGAGCATCCCCTCAATTTCTAATTCCTTGCCACCACAAAAAAGAGCAGTTATAAATATTTTTGTACATGTGCGTCTTTTTCCCTTTTTTATGATCTCTTTGGGGAAAAGATCCAAAAGTGGTATTTCTGGATCAAAGGGTATGCACAGCTCTACAGCCCTTTGGGCATAGTTCCAAACTGCTCTCCAAAATGGCTGGATCAATCCATAGCTCCGGTGACAATGCATTAGTGTTCTATTTTATCCACAGATTCTCCAACATTTATTATTTTCCTTTTTTTGCCATATTAGCCAATCTGATAGGTGTCTGGTGGTACCTCAGAGTCGGTTTAATTTGCATTTCTATAATCAATAGTGATTTAGAGAATTTTTTTCAAATGACAATAGATAGCTTTGATTTCTTCATCAGAAAACTGCCTGTTTTGGAGCAGCTAGGTGGTGCAGTGGATAGAGCATCGGCCCTGGAGTTAGGAGTACCTGAGTTCAAATCCGGCCTCAAACACTTAACACTTACTAGCTGTGTGACCCTGAACAAGTCACTTAACCCCAATTGCCTCAATAAAAAAAAAGGAAAAAGAAAACTGCCTGTTCATATCCTTTGACCACCAAATGCTACTTCTTTAAGCAAGCTTTACTCTATTTCAAGTATTATTAATTGTGCCATCCCTCATTGATGCTATTTGTATTTCAACAAAAAATTTCAATTCACAAAACATCCAAAAAAAATCATCCATTAAGCATCTATTATCAAAAAGGCATTTTAATGCATTTATCACTTAATATCATATATTATGACTGTCTTTGTTAGTACCTAATTCACTTACTAGAGTGTTTGTTTCATGAGGAAAGGGATTATTTTATATAAATTTGTATCTCTGCAGTACTAAGCAGTGAGCTATACAAGATAGCTGCTTGACAAATGTTTGTCAATTAAATGAATAAAAGCATAAACACACAAATTAGTGACTTGTACTTGATTTACATCTCTCTTTTATATCAATACATACATGCCAAGTAGCCAGTTTCTTCAATGCCTTGTTTTCTGTTTTCCAGTGTTTAAATTAGGTAATCAATCAGATAAATTAGTCAGGTGAATGTGTTAATGGGTGCCAAATGGTTTAATAAAAAATTTATATTGAAAGATGGGTCTTCTGAATACAGAATGCCAACTCATTTAGGGAGGAGGGCACAGTGGTAAAAAAGTTATCTGGGGCAGCTTTCATCTTCAAAAAAGGAGAATGTTTTTCTAACTGGAAAGTGTAGAACATACATCATAGAAAAGGAAAGGAGAGTCAGATACAACTCAAATGACTGAACAACAACAACAAAAAGTCAAGTATTCTTTCCTGCCCCCAAGAAGCATACCAAAAATCTATTTTTGTTATTGCCATTATTGAATGGCCATCCATCATTTTAAACTGATTGTTAGTGTTATGTCTGCCTGATATGGTTTTAAATTTCAGTTTGAGTTCATCATTTTTGTTTTATTGTGTTCTTTTTAACATATTATTCCATTCATACCTGTAATTTCTCATGATTACAGAGCAATTCTGTATTGTTCAAACTAATACTCCTTCTTATTTGAAAATTTGTCTTCTACTTGCAAATATTTTGTCATTAAAATTATGAAATTATTCTATGTCTTAGAGTTTTAAGTATAGGATTATTTTTAACAGCTATCTGTATATTTGAACAATCAGTAATTTTTGTTCTATATTAAAAAATTCTGGACAATTTTTGTCATACTATTTTTGTGTTATGGTATTCAGCCTTTTAAAAATGTGTTATGTACTCATGAAAAACTTCTGATCCTTATATAATATCTGTATCTCTTGTTTTCTAGCTCAGTTACTTTGTTTCATGAATTCACATGTCCTCTTAACATTGTTGTCTTTTTTTCCTTTTCCAAAAATATTTTCTTTTAATTCTGTATTTCCATGTTTCAAATCTGTCACTTTCTCTTTCAGAATCCTGATATCTTTGGAAACAATATCCATGGTAGGTTCTAATCCTATTGTTTTCACATCTATAAATTCTGCATTGAGAATTCTAATTTCTGGCCTAAGTTTTAAATAATTTTGCTTTTTGTTAAAAAAAAATATTATGCAGTCTCTTGTTCCATAATCTTTGAGAGTCCACAGAATTTGCTTTTGGTCAGGAAATTTCAGTTATTTTCTGTTATAGTACGTGACTCTGGTCACATCACTTAATCAGTGTCCTAGGCAGTTCTCTACAATTCCAAATTTCAGTGGCAATGCATTCTTTAGTTTCTTCATCTGAGAGTTTCCTAATTTTTTTTAAGACAGGGCAATGAGGGTTAAGTGACTTGTCCAAGGTCACACAGCTAGTAAGTGTCAAGTGTCAGAGGCCAGATTTGAACTCAAGTCCTCCTGAATCTGAGGCCAGTGCTTTATCCACTGCGCCACCTAGCTGCCCCTGAGAGTTTCCTAAATTTTGAAAACACCTTAGTCCCCATCTCAATTCTTAAGATTATATTACATATGCATGGCACTATAGTTTCTCTCTAAATTTTTTTCTAAATTCTTCCTTCATTTTCTTTGAGCCTTTCTATTTTATTGTTGTTTTTTTCCTGTTTGTAAGGAAACAGTTATATCTAATTTTTCTTTCTTGGGTTTTCTATCCTTTAGTCTTTCTCTTATATTCTAAATTGCTTGTCTCTGAATTCCATCCTTATTCTGTGTCACCTTCTTCTTCTATTGTTGCAAATATCTAGAAAGCTGGGCAATCATCTGCCTTCTCAAAACAGGGCCCAGGATGTGCTGGGTCCTTGCTAAGAGTAAGCTCCAGAGGGGATATGCTGGCTCCAGCTGATCCTTCACTTTATGTATTGGAACTCTTTCCCCTCCATCTGGGCCTACTCTTCATATATCTTCTGTCTCCTTTTAGTTGTTTTCCCTTTCATTTTTTTTTTTTGAGTTCTGAAGAATCAGCATCTGCTGTATTTTGTTAGGTACAGTGGGTTCAGACTGAGTATCTTCAGTGAGGAGACAAGGCAAAACAGCAAAACCTTGAAGCACAAACAATAATGGTTCTGTTGCCTGTGCCTGATGAATAGATTGCAATGGCATGGGGGGAAAGATTCTAAATGGATTTCTACGTTTTCAAGTCATATACTTTTCTTTAATCATGAATGGTGTTCCTTTATTCTTATCCTTTGATTTCCTCCTTAGTTACTCTATATTTGGTACAGAATTCATTTTTTTCTGAGAATTTGGGATGGGTTGGGGCTGGGGTTGTAGAAAACAATTATCTTTCATGCTTTTGTGGAATCCTCCCATATTTTGTTCATATTAACCATTGTCAAACCCCATCTGCCCACCCTACACCTGTGTATTTGAATGCATGTTCCCTGAGGACAGAGGCTTTGTTTTTGTCTTATCTCCAACTCAATGCCTGGCTCTTAGTAAGCCTTCTAAATGCTTTTTCAATCAAGTTGAACTAAAATTGATTGAACTGAAGATGCTCTATGGAAGATTTATGGGCAGACATGACTAAGGACAAGACAAAAAGTGGTGAATGGGCTGTGATCTACATGCATGCAAGAAATACCCCCATCCCTGAGATGACAAATCTGATGGAACATTGAAATACTGAAGAATCTGAGGATTGATTGAAGCTATGACCCAGTCACCTAAGCAAAAGAAACCCTACTTCTGACAGTTAACAACTATTATGCCTGCACCATATACATATGTTAGATTTCTGGTGGCTCATTTTCTCTGTTACATAGAGGCAATGATGAACAGCCCATTGAATTAAATTGTCATTAGCAGATTTCTATATGCTGTAGGAGAATAAATAATGATTCAGTGTATTTCACAGAGATATGTTTTAGGAAGGTTATCAAGGATCTCAGAGAAAAATGATATTCTATCAGGACTGTATTGAAAGCCTTAAGTAGATGACATGTTTAAAGACTCCTTTGTTTTCACAGAGAAAGAGAATGTCTAGCATTTCATATCAAAGTGAAATATTAAATATTCTTATTTTTTTAAAACCACTTTTTCCTCTCTTTCTCATTTTAAGTTTCAATATTTACAGTTCCCAAATTGAGAGGTGTTAGCTATTATCTTCTTAATCTTCAGCATAAATCCATTGTGAGGTTTAAAACTGCAGCAAGACAGAACTCCTAGCTACCTTCATATGGCTCAGGGCAGTTCATCTATATTTTCCTGAAACTATAAATTCCTATTTAGTTTAAATGAAGAAAAGCTGACAGAACTGCTAATGAAGTCTGCTGTAGTAGAGTCAGTCCCCAGTGAAGGCATGGGGAGAATAGCTATCTGTCATCCATACAAGTTTGCCAGAGAGTCTTTGTTGAGAGTTGCTATTTTCAGACACAAAGAAAGAGGAAATATGAACTTGCAACTTCAATTTGTGATTGTTTGAAATACTGAAGTCTTCTGTTCCTCTTACCTCTCCTATTCTCACTCACCTAATTGCATTTTCCTACCAGCCCCTTTTACTTTGGATTTTTGACTTAGACAGAGCTCCTGTGTGTGTGTGAGTTTATGCTTGTATTTGTGAATGTGTGTTTTTCTGACATTTCAAACATCATCTTGTCTCAAGGAGTCACATAAAACCCAAGACTAGCACTGTTTTCAGAAGAAGCCAGTACTGCTGCTAAAACTGTTCCAGACTGATCAGATATTTTTGGCATATTCTTAAAAAGATGTTGGCTCTCTTTCTTCAAGTGTTGTGCATTATTGATGTGGAAAGATGAGAGGCAAAACCTTGCCAGAGAACATTGCTCCCAGCGCTTCATTAACCCCTTTGACTATATCTATACAGAGAGAGAAATGGAGAGAAATGTGGCTGTCAATTCAGCCTCAGAAAATGGTTTTGACTAAAATAGATAGGTAATTCAGACAACTCTGTTTTATGTGTGCAAAATAAAACAGGAAAGAAGGGATTGTTGACCTGTCACAGATGTCTCCGGCTTATTGAGGACATCGAAACATTTACAATGAAGAGAGATGTTATTGGCAGGGAACAGTAGATGCTCTAATCCAGCTAACTTGTCAAACTTGAATACTACTTAACTGATTCATACAGAAAAAGCAAACAATCCAGCCAAAAAATATTAATATTTTTAGACCAAAGACCATGTAGATAATCAGTCAACAAGCATCTTTAAATATTTACGTCAGTTCAATTTATGTGCCTTAATTCTCTACTTTTCTTTGCCTGTATAGAAATATTTATGGTAGAGAGACCTTGGGTAAGTCAATAAAACCTATCCAAAGCTAGCCTTAGTAACTTGCAGTGTTATTGTGCTGAAGGAGCCTTGCAAACCTGAAAATGCCATATAACTTTGAGTTATTATTATAAACACAAAATTTCAGCTTACTTCTTAAGACTGTTCAATTTTCACCATGTTAGCCTCTTTTTTGGTTTGGTTTGGTTTTGACTTTTGCTTTTCCTCACTCGAATTGTATCAACATAGGGAATTCCCTTCAAGAAAAATCCCATTAATGCAAATAGGCAACTATTCTGTTTGTGCAGATCAATAATCCACTAAGGAAGAATGAATTCACTAAAGAACAAGGACAATCTGAAAAGTACATAACCAGAAAAAACTTTATAAACCATTTCCTTTCTAAGTTTTCAGACGAGGAAACAGATGCAGAAGAATGCATCAGAAAATAGTCAAAGGTCATGGAGTTAATTAGTTGAAATTTTTAATGTACTTCTGATCCAATCTAATCAACATTTATTAAGTGCTTACCATGTGCCAAGCACTGTGCTAAGATAAACTGAATAAAAAGTAAAATAGTCCCTGACTTCAAGGAGCTTGCAATCTGATGGGGGGAAACAATACACAAAAGAGGTAGGGAAGGGGGGAAGAGAAGGACATGAGAGAACTACTAGGTACAGAGGCATCTTGTTTAGTGGAATAAAAACCCAGCAGGGGAGTAGATGCAAAGTCGAATGCATCTGGTAAAATAAGACTCCTTCAAAATCATCACATTTTGACATCTTGGTCTTATATCATGATTGGTTCTTCTGCAAAAATCAAACTCTATAGTTGCAATTGGGCAGTTAAGGGAGTAGTGGATAGAGCACTGGGCCTAGAAGCAGGAAGACTCACCTTCCTGAGTTCAAATCCTAGCCTCAGAAACTTATTAACTTTGTGATGGTAGGCAAGTCATTTAGCCATGTTTGCCTCAGTTTCCTCAACTGTAAAATGAGCTGCAAGAAGAACTAACAAATTACCATCTCTGCTGAGAAAACCCCACAAAGTCAAAAAATGAACAATGACAGAGTTGCAACAACTTTTTTCATAACATGATCCAAAGAATCATAAAAATAGGGGACTGCTTGAACAAAAAGAGTCCCCGATTAATTTTTGAGTGTCCCTGATCAACTCAATTAAATCAAAAGGAATTAGTCTTTCTTTGATGTCATCTAAGAGATGACTCCTAAGGACCATGGCATAAGTATCTTACTGTCCAAGAAGGCTGGGCATGGTGGTGCACACCTGAAATCTCTGCTACCAAAGGAGGCTGAAGCTGTTGGACCACTTGAACAAGGAAGTTCTGAGCTGCTATAGACTCAAGTCAATCAGGTATTCTCATTCTTTGCCACCAATTATTGCAAGTCCCTGAGGGGGGGGGAGGAGCTAGAGGGGGCATCAGTTCAGTAAACCTGTATTAAGAGCCTGTTAAGAGGAAGGCACTTTGCCAGGTATTGTTCATAAAAATGTTTAAAAAAGAAGGGGGGAGGAGAAGGAAGGAAAGGAAAAGGGTGGGAAATGAAGTGAAGGGAAGTGCCTGGGAGTATATAGGGGGTCCTACATAAGAGATATCCAATTTAGGGCAAATGAACTTTTTAATCCAATATTAGTGCCATATCATCAATTACTATGAAACAGGAAAACTCAGAAGGGATAGAGCCAGGATTCAATTTCAGTTTCTGGGTAAAAAAGGATTCAAGATACAAAGTAGTTGAATTATTCTAAGCAGAAAAATACTCTAGTGAGGAGAAAATAAAGTGTAAATACCACATATTCAGGACACAACATGAAGATATTCAGTTTTAAGTGAATTGTGATTCAGTGTTTCAACAAATGCAGAGATCAGGTTCCAATGAAGGAAGCCTAGAAACAGTGACCCAAGAATAGCAGAGATGAGCAGGCCATTGGACTTGAAGACAAAAGCTACTTTCCTTCTACCCTGGCCTTATATATTTGATGACTTTATATGAATGTGTTGGAGGGTTGATACTGGGAGCTAGTGATGTAAGACTTCTCAGGTAATCATAATTGCTGGTGCTACGGGAATAGGGTTACTTGTTATCAACATCGCTATATTCTGTTTTTGTTTTTGTTTTTTTGGTGAGGCAATTGGGGTTAAGTGACTTGCCCAGGGTCACACAGCTAGTAAGTGTCAAGTGTCTGAGGCCGGATTTGAACTCAGGTCCTCCTGAATCCAGGGCCGGTACTCTATCCACTGCGCCATCTAGCTGTCCCAACATCGCTGTATTCTGAACAATCTATTATGAATAAATGTTTCATTCTTGAGATCTTTTAGGAAGTGGATGATAGAGATATGTTTCATTAAATCCTACTAACAAAAACAAACATGAATTTCAGAGAGAGAAAGAGAATGGTATCTAATTTAGCTTATTAGGACATCAAAGTAAATACATAATTCTATCAAAAATTACTAAACATAATGAGTACTTATCTATGGTCCTATTAGTCTCAGTTATCCTAAGATCATGTGTAGAATTGAAAGACTTGCATGAAATATTGAAGAGCAAAATGAGCAGAACCAAGAGAACATTGTATACAATTCAGAAATATCATTTTAAGAACAACTTTGAGCAAATAAGGCATTATGACTATTAAAAATACCCATATTAACTATAAAGGACTTATTAAGGAAGATGCTATCTGCATCCAGAGAAAAAATTGATAGATATATTGAATAATTATATATATATGTATATATATTTATATGTGTGTATGCATTTGTATGTTTATATACATACATATACAAACAGATTCATATATATGGATATTTTTGTATGTGTGTGTATATATATATATATATATATATATATATATATATATATATATATATATATACTCACTTATTTGTGTCTAATGGTAGCCATCTCTAAGGTGGGGGGTGGGGAAGGAGGGAAAAAATTACATGATAATTTTCTTGTACATTTGAAAGGAATAGATAATTATGTAAAGAAGATTTGCAGTTGCATGTGCAATCATCTTTTTTATTCTACTATGTTATGTAAATGCTTGTTTTGTTCTATAAATTAATTAAGAAAGAATTGATTAAAAAGAATTAAGGCCCTACTATGCTCCAAAAGACAATGTACTAAGTCTTAATACAAAGAATTAACCAATCCCTAATTACTAAAAGCTCATGTATGAATGGGGAAGACAATAGGCATATTTCTAATTAGACAAAGAATTAATATAATTATAAAGAAAATAGAGTTTGGGAAGGAGAGCACTAATAGGTGGGAAAATCACAAAATGTAGAAGTTGGTACTCAAGCTCTACACACACACACAAACACACACACAGAAAAAGAGAGAGAGAAAGAATCTTCCTTATATCTGTCACATTGTTACTTTGTCTAGTCTACTTGGATCTTATATAATTATTTACCCTCTAGCTAGCTCTACCTAATAACTAGAGACAACATAACATCTCCAGCTTCTATACTCTGTGCTGTGTGTATATGACTAGAGGTTCTGCACCTTTTGATGTTACGAATAAATTTTGAATTAAGATGCTCCAACCCTGTTAACAACAAAAAGCTGCCACTTTAAAATAGTCACATGTGACATCATCCTTTTCTAAGAACTAATGATCTCTCAGGATCTGGGTAGGAGGTTATGGTTGTATTGTCCTAAATATCTAAGAAGGCAAAGAGATGCTAATTAATTATTAAAATATTAGAAGTCTCTTAACATAACACCCAAGTGCATTAATTTCCTTCGTGTAGATGTAGGTACTAAAGGCAATTAGAACCAAGAAAATCAATTACTTTATTTACATGCTTTTATTAGGTTCCTATTATGTTCCAGGCTAAGTATGCAATGACAAAAATAAAAGTTTCTTTACCCTTACAGAACATTGCATTCTTTAGAGAAAACCACATGTATACAAATAATCATATATAAAACACAGATGAATAGATCTGTGAAAACAGTGAAAATGTAAAATGTATGCAGAGAAAATATGAGGTGATTATTGGGGGGTGTCAGAAAGGGAATCAGGAGAAATCTCAGGTGACATAATTTTGCTGGAATTTCCCAAATCCCACTTCCTTCCATTGTAGATTATTGGTGACTTTCTCTGTGACTAGATTTCTGGTCTATTGGTGCTAGAGGCTGTGTGGTTTCTGAAGAGGGCCTTTCTAAATGGACCTCCTGCCCACCCTGGTTTGGCAAATCTCAAGCTTCATGAAGTGGTAGGAAATTTATCTTTTAAAATTTGCATTCTATTGATTTAAACATAGTGGTCATTATCACTGCTCAGTGTTTTAATAGCTTGTTTTGTATAGGTGAATAAATAACAGGGTAGGAAGAAGAGATCACAGGAGAATAGTGCCTCTACTTGGATGCCTTGCATTCAGAAGAAAGTGAATCCTTTTTCTCCTTTGTTGTACTCATTTAAGGATCACATTTTCTCCTCTTTGCTACTTACTGCTGAGGGATGGGAAAACCCTTCCGGGTTTTGCATTTATCAAGTATCTAAAATTGTTTTTCAAACATTTTGAGTTTCACAAAATACACAATGCCATTTTCTAAGCACTTTTTCCTTTTAATTTTAAAACCTAAGTGGATGCTAAGGGAAATGTATTCCACATGTGTCTGATTCATTTACACTTGACTAAACAAAGTGTCATTTGTAAGAACTGTTTGAAATCCAAAAAGCTTTCTTAGCTTTCATGGTGAGCTATGTTTCTTAGAAAAAGGAAGTTGTGCTTTGCTAAGTCGGAAATGATTTTGAACCTTCAAGACTTCATTTCAAATTTGAAATCCCAACTCTAGAGACTGATCCTGATCTTCCTGCCCCACCCCCCACACACAGAGAAAGACAGAGACAGAGAGAGAGAGACAGAGAGAGAAACCTAGCCCCAACCAGGTTTCCCTAAAGAATGACACATCATCTGAATTAGTTAAGGTGTTTCTTTAAATTGGTTATCATAGGTTTTCTAGGTATATCATTGGTATGTGCTGTAGCACAAAGTAGAATAAAAATGAATGGTGGTAAATGCATACTTCCTAGACAACAGCAAATCCATTTCCTTCTATGTAAATAAATAGCAACAGCTAGTGTCTGTATGATTCATCTTTTCTGTTCAAAGCTACCTAGCAACAAGATCAATGGTGATAGTAATAGTCATTTTTATAAGTAAGTTCTCTCTCTCTCTCTTCTCTCTCTCTCTCTCTCTCTCTCTCTCTCTCTCTCTCTCTCTCTCTCTCTCTCTCTCTCTCTCTCTCTCTTGCTAGCTCCCTAACCATAGGAGATAGAATGGCATGTTCTGAATCACAGGCTTTATGCCATAGAATGAGGGGCATTTGAGGTCCTGTGACTTTTTTTTTTGGTGAGGCAATTGGGGTTAAGTGACTTGCCCAGGGCCACAAAGCTAGTAAGTGTTAAGTGTCTGAGGCTGGATTTGAATTCAGGTACTCCTGACTCCAGGGCCGGTGCTTAATCCACTGCGCCACCCAGCTGTCCGAGGTCCTGTGACTTTTTTTTTTCTTTTTTTTTTTTCAGGGCAATGGGGGTTAAGTGACTTGCCCAGGGTCACACAGCTAGTAAGTGTCAAGTGTCTGAGGCCGGATTTGAACTCAGGTACTCCTGAATCCAGGGCCGGTGCTTTATCCACTGGGCCACCTAGCTGCCCCTGGTCCTGTGACTTTTTAAGGGATAGATCAGTTTTGAACCAAAACAGCCTAACAGAAAGATGCTTCTTCTTTATTTCCACTACTCTATACTTTGACAGATGAACTTTCACCTTATCAGGCTCAGAACCAAGTCTCTCCCCCCACTTTCTTGGCAACCAGATCCAAACAATGCCATTTCCAGTCCAGCCTTAATTCTCCCCCAACTTACTTGAAATATAGAACCCTCATATTTCCAGTTCTCCTTTATTTTTTTCTGCTTTCATTATAATGTAATCTTCCTAAAGATAGCAATTGGCTTGCCTGCTTGTATCCCCTGCTCTTAGTAGAGTGGTTGGTACATAGCAAACAGTTAATAAATGCTCTCTCTCTTTCTCTCTCTGTCTCTCTTGCCCTCAATTAGCTATCATCTGTGACCCCTCTATTTTTCTCTCTCCTTCTCCCTTGATTATCTATCTTCTCTCTCTCTCTCTCTCTCTCTCTCTCTCTCTCTCTCTCTCTCTCTCTCTCTCTCTCTCTCTCTCTCTCTCTCTCTCTCTCTCTGTCATCTATGGCTCCACAGTCATCTAGCAACATGCCATATGTATTCAGTAAGTAGAATTGGGACTTGAGTCTAATGATATGGAAACACATCTAGGATTTGCCACTTGGTAGTTGAGTTGTGTGATTTGGGACAAACCATGTAAACTTGCTGAGCATCAGTTCCCTCAAACATGAAATAGGCTTAAAAACATTTGCATTACTTACTTGATGCATGCCATGAAAAAGCACTTTATAAATCTAAAAGCACCTTATCAATAATAATATCTGGTATTTACACAATGCTGTAAGGTTTGCAAATCACATTACTCTAGTTATGTCATTTGATACTCATTAATGTGATATATTATTATTATTTCTCAACTGATGAGTCATCATGATATAATGGCAAACCTGTGTACTCAAAGACTATGCAAGCTAAGCATATGGTCTTCTCAGCTTTACTAAGTTGAAAACATTTTGTGCAAGGGTCCAGTAATGGACTGTGTATCAGTTGTCTTAGGATTTGCTTACATTCGAAGAGGCTTCTTGACAAGTTATTTACATTATATTGAATTTTTAACCATGGCAATATTTAAATATAACCTACTACAATAAGTCCTGGAAGAGGAAGAAGTAGGAGTGGGAGGGTATGGAATTATAGACTCTAGAACCTTATAGTTCTACATAATTCAATAGATGGGGAAACTGAAACCTGGAAAGTTCAAATGACTTATACATGGTCACACAGAAAGTAAGTGTAAGAGATAGAATGTGAACTTTTAGAATTTCTGACTGAAAGTCCTATGTTCTCCCCATGACACCATACTACCTTTAAACATATTTTTTTCTGATATTGCTTTAGACATTGGACCAAAACCCTTGAATTGGAGACTTAAGGGCAGACAATGGCAATTCCTGGTTTTAAATATTGCTAAGGATGTATGCAAAGAAGGTACTAATGGTTATGAAATCACAGATCCCTGAGGTACTGAAGTCACCATCATCATCGCCACCATCATCAATCATCATCCTTAGTTGCTGGTGTTGTCCAGGGTGGTAGCAGTATTAGAGGAGAGAATGAAGTATATTTGAGGGATATTACAAATGTGAAATTGAAAGACTGGCAATAGAATGAATATGGTGGGAGAAGTGTTAAGAAATAGTGAGGAATGAAGCCTCGGGGACTGTCAAGATGGTGTTAGCCCCTATAACAATATGAAGGGTAGGAAGGGGGAAGAATTTAGGGGAAAAGATAATAAATCCCTTTCTGTAAATATAGAGTATGTCTACTGTACATCTAGATTGAGATGTCTGAATGGCAGTTGGAGATGTGAGATTGGAGCTCAGCAGAAGGATTGAGGCAGGATAATTAGATTTGAGAATCATCAGTATAGAGGTAAACTCATGGGAGCTAATGAAATCACCAAATGAAGTAGTGTACAGAGAGAAGAGGGCCCAGATTGAACACTAAGGGATACCAACAGATAGAAGGCATGATTGGATAAGGATATGGCAAAGGGAATTGAGAAGTGATCAGGTGGTAGTATCTAGCAAGAAGAAAACATCAATGAGAAAAAAACAATAATTGGTGTCAAGGGCTTCAGAGAGGTCAAGAAAAATGAGGATTGAGAAAAGGTCTTTGTATTTTTGGAAATTAAGAGATTATTGGTTACTTTAGAGAGAGCAGTTTCAGTGAAATGATAAAGTGAGAAGCCAGAATGTAAAGGGTTAAGAAGAGAGTGAGAGTAAATCAGAGACAATGATTGTAGCTGTCATTTTCAATATACCAGTAATAGCAGAAGCAACAGTAATTTGTTTTGTTTATTGTTCAGTCATTTTCAGTCGTGTCTAACTCTTTGCTATCCCTTTACTGGGTTTTGTTGGCAAAGATACTGGAGTGGTTTTCTATTTCCTACTCCAGCTCATTTTACAGATTAGGGTAATAGTAGTACTGAAGACCAAATCTTAGTTGTTTGTACAAACTCAGACATATATAGTTTGATTATCTATTCCTCCAGATACTCTCCTCTCTTTGTGTTTCAATAACTACTTTTTCCTAGTTCTCTTTTTCTCTGTATGATGACTCCTTCTTACTCTCTTTTGCTGGTTCTTTATCTAAGTAATGTCCTCTAACCCTAGGTGTTCCCCAAATATATGGTCCGGGCCCTCTTTTCTTTTCTTTCATTTTTTTTTTAGTGAGGCAATTGGGGTGAAGTGACTTGCCCAGGGTCACACAGCTAGTAAGTGTTAAGTGTCTGAGGCCGGATTTGAACTCAGGTACTCCTGACTTCAGGGCTCGTGCTCTATCTACTGTGCTACCTAGCTGCCCCTGGGCCCTCTTTTCTTTTCCCACCATACTCGTTTAGTGGGTGATCTTATCAGCTTCCATGGACTCCATTTTCTTCTCTTTGCTGAATATCCTTATACGACTATATTTATCCCTATTCCCTAGTTCCTCATCTTCGGGCAAGTGGGGCTCATTAGCTGTCGCAGGCAACCCGCCTAGGGGAAGGAAACCCTGATTTTAAACCTCCGCTGCCTTGCGGCTATACCTATATATGAGAAAGGCTTCGGGAGTTAACCCTGAGGAAAAATCAGGAGTCAGAGTCCCTTAGGCAGTTGGATGTTGAACATCACATCCCTCTGGCAACTCCTGGGCAGCACTGGTGCCAAACTGTATTGGCTCTGCCTCTCCTTTGGATCCACCAGTGTCGCGGAGGGGGAAATCCTGCTGCATGAGCAACAGCTTGTTTTCCAATTGATCCGCCCAGGCCAGCGCCCTGGAAAGGACACTCCAGCTACTCCTCATGGGGTAGATACAACATGGGATGTGGCAATTAACGGTTATAAATCACTCAGGAGCTGTGGCTCCCATATTGGACTGCACAGCCACACTGAGGCCTGTGGCTTTTCAAGGCACTGATCCGTGGTCGTCCACAACTGGTGGAGGCCTACTGCTACTACTACTAGTTCCTCATCACGGTCATGCTTTTAAATATCTCAAACTGGGTCTTCCATAGTCATCTGAATCTCAACATAACAAAGGAGAACTTATTGTCTTTCCTCTAAAACTCTCCCCTCTCTGAAACTATACCTAGTGGTGAGATGCCACCATCGTCCAAGTTACCCAGGCTCACATCTTTGATGACATTCTGGATTCTTCACTTTTATAACACATAGCCAAGCCATTGCTAAATATCATCATTTCTACCTTCACAGTATCTTTCAAATACATCCCTTTTTTCTACTCATTCAGCTACCACCCTGGTTCAGACCCTTATCACCTATCACTTGGAATATTAAAATAGCCCTCTAGTTGCATCTCTGTCTCAATTCTGTCCCTACTGGAATTTATCTTCTAGTCACCAGTCACAGTGATTTTCCTGAAGTAGAAGTCTGATACTGCTTAATAAATTCCAGTGACTATTATCCTCAGGATCAAATTTAAAGTTCTTCATAACCTAGATATTAACTAACTTTCCAGTCTTCTTACAATTTACTCTTATACATACATGTGTAATCCAGCTACACTGACTTATTTGCTTACTCAAAAAAGTGGAAACCTACCTGCACACTCTTTACCTTTGCACTGGGTACCTCCCATGCCTGAATGCTAAGCCCCTTGCTTTTGGCTTCACACTTTAAGTCTCAGACCAAATAACTTCTGTGAGAAGGCATTCTGTACAACTCCATATTCCCCACCCCACCCTAACACACATACACAAACTTCCAAACTACTCATGTTTTCTCCTCTTAGATTGCTTTCTATCTATTCTGTATGTATCTTATGTCTATACAGTTGTTTGCATGTTGTTTCATCAATTTGAATGTGATCTCCTTAAGGGTAGCAATTGTTGCTGCTTTTTTAATTTTTTGTATCTGAAGTGCTTAGCACAGTGCTTGGCACATTGTAAACCATTAATAAGAGCTTATTGAATGATAGCTGACTATTGTGACACTTCTCCCCTGCTTTGCCCATCTCACTGTTCTTCCTTATGCACTGGGTGACAAATGAGCAAAATAACTAACGTTTACTCTTAATATTGTTCAGTTTAAGAACAGTTTACCATACTAATGAGTCTTTAGCAAAAGCTCATAGGGTCTTTTACAGTATTTCTAGTTTATGACTGGTGATAATCAGGTCAAAATGTACAACACCAAAGAAAAAAAGAAGCTTATTTGTAATCAGAAAAGCAAAAATGAACTCTTCTATTAGCTTGCAAGGGCTGCCATGTGCTGGTTGTTTTGATGGTAATTTAAGCCTTGCTTCATCCTTCAAACAAACAGGAGGGAACAAAGCCTGAGCATTCCCATACTCATCTACAATATACTCAGATTTCTTACATAAAGGCAGCAGAATTACTTATATTCAGAAAACTCTTGCTTTTGCATATTTTTATTTCCATTTGCAGCCTGGCTCTCATTTAGCTACATTTTCCCAGGGGAATAACTAAATCATAATAAGAAGAAAGAAAAGGGGACAAAGAAAGTAACAGAAGCAAAATGTTGCCATAAAAAAATGTTAGTTCACATTCAATTTCACATGAAGCATCTGGATTTGGAATGGGTTAATGTAATAAGCAAAGGTAGGGGGTGTTTTTCTTCAATTAATTTCATTCCAACAAGTCACACCCACATTTTTACCAGACTATGGTTATTAGTCATGCACAAGAGACTCTGGATTTGGATGGTGAAAGGAGGGAGTGATGGCTATTTGCTATTTTGTATGTATCTGTATGTGTTTTTTTTACATGTGAATATATAAGTTAAGGAAATATATGCAGTTACTATAATGTTGAACATATATACTATCCTGTTGCTGGCTAGTAAGTTACATGAGGGTAAGGACTGATTCATATTCTCCTCAGTGGTTAACCCTCCCAAAGGGTTGCCTCATATTTATTTGTATGCAATAATAACAATAATGGTTATAATAATAACTAGCATTTACCTGGTGCTTTAATGTTTACAAAGCATATTAGTTGTTAACTTACTTGATTCTTAACATATTTCATTTTAGACAGAATTAGAGGGCCTTAGAAACAGGCACTCTTTTATGTTTGCATTTCTATCCCTATCACCTAACACAATGCCTGGCATACAGTAGGTACTTAATGAATATTTATTAATTGATTAAAATCTAGATTTCCTATCTCCCCATGAATGTCTCAGTGTGCTTGACAACACTAGCTTAGCACATCTTTTTTTCTGAACTGAAAAAAAAAACTTATAATTTTTTTTGGCTTTGCAATACCAGAAGGCCCTGGAACTCAGAATTTAGGGTCTTACTGCTAGCTCGACCCTATTGAATTTTTTTTTGTGAGGCAATGAGGGTTAAGTGACTTGCCCAGGATCACAAAGCTAGTAAGTGTCAAGTGTCTGAGGACAGATTTGAACTCAGATCCTCCTGCATCCAGGGCTAGTGCTTTATCCACTGGACCACCAATTGCCCCTCAACCCTATTTTCATGGCCCTTTGTTACTAGTCAGCAGCCAACCTACCTACCAAGTTAAAGATATGCTTTCATCCCTTAGGTAGTTAGGTGATGCAATGGATAGTGTGTTAGGCTTATAATCAGTAATTCTTTCAATCAAATCCTCCCTTAGACTTTTAAAATGCAGGCAATTCTGGAAGTAATTAAACATTAGATTGTTCATAGACAACAACAAATTTATATCGAAATGCCTTAATTTGGATGACTTTGTTAATAATTTTCCCCTTAAAGGTAGATACCAGTATAATATTTGCAAAGATGGAAGGAAGTTGAAAGTGGTTGTTCATGGGGGAAATGTGGTGGGGAGGAGGCCCCGAAATAGATGGTGGGCATTGCTGAAGACAGACTTAACAAACAGATAAATGATGAATACGACTGATTCAGAGAATCATGAGAAAAGTTAGAATAAAAGAAACAGAACCAGGCAAGCCATTTACTTGTTGACAACAATAATACAAGAAAAAACAACTTTGAAAACTTTAGATACTAATTAAATAAGCAACAAAAAGTGACTCTAAAAGATTGATGAGCAAACAAATTTCCCACCTCTACACAGAGGAGTAATAAACTGGAACAAGCACACAACTCTGCTTCACTCCATTGGTAACTGGGAAAGTACAAGAGCATTGTTCATTATCCAGAATCCATGCAAGCCTGCCATTGTGAAACTGGTGCACAATGCTGATAAACTTCTCTTGATAATCAAATTTTGCCATGATCTTGCACAATCCCTCACTACTGAAAGTATCAAAGGCCCTAGTCAGACAGATAAACATTGTGCACAGAAGTCTTTTCTGCTTCTGGCATCTCTACTAGAGTTATCAGGCAGCAAACACTTTATCAACTGTTCCTTGGCCCCTCCTCAAGCCAAACTGTCTCTCAGGTAGACTGCAGTAGGTCAAAGAAACACGAGATGCACAAATTTAGAGGCATCTCTACTCCACATCTTCATATAGAGTATTTCTGCCTGACCTATAGTAGATGTTTCTAAGCTAATATTGGTCTGATCAGCTACAGTTAAATATACTCTACCTTGACCCTCACACGGGGATGTCATTTCGGTCCTCTTCAAACAAGAAGGACAACAACCAATGAATTGGAGATACAGAATGACAGAATGAGATAGGCATTCTTGGACATGAATGATGTGATCATCTGTCTTGCTGGCCTAAAGATGTCTGCTACAAGGAAGAACTACGTAAGAAGATAGGTAGTTAGTGCATATAGTGACAGGCAACAACAACATAAAGAGCAAATACATACACATATATTGTAAGGGCCAAATTTAGTATGGGGAGTTAATTGGGTAGCTCACCATAATACTGGGCTTCAGAAAATAATGGGGGACCTCTAGGTCCAGAGTTTCCCCTTCTCCAAACTGCCCCTTTTTCAATTATGTCTCCCAGACTAATAATAAAGGAGATTAATAGCATCTTTTCCACAAACAAATCAGGTTTTATTAATGGGAACAATAATACAAGGAGTTAATAAAGCTAGGGACAATAAGAAAGGGGATAGAGATAGTTAGAATAGCTTATCTCAAAAAGAAAAACCTGACTCAAAAGCTAGACTTGTTTCCAGCTCAGCTGGCTTAATGAGCCAGCCTCGAAGGAACACAGACTCACCACCACCTGAAAGCTTTAGTTCTAATGAGAATCAGCTGTGCAGCTCTCTCTCTCTCTCTCTCTCTCTCTCTCTCTCTCTCTCTCTCTCTCTCTCTCTCTCTCTCTCTCTCTCTCTCTCCCCCTCTCCCTCTCTCCCTCTCTCCCCCTCTCCCTCTCTCTCTCTCTCTCTCTCTCTCTCCCCCCCCTCTCCCCCTCTCTCTCCCTCTCCCTCTCCCTCCCTCTCCCTCTCCCTCTCCCTCTCCCTCTCCCTCTCCCTCTCCCTCTCCCTCTCCCTCTCCCTCTCCCTCTCCCTCTCCCTCTCCCTCTCTCTCTCCCTCTCCCTCTCCCTCTCCCTCTCCCTCTCCCTCTCCCTCTCCCTCTCCCTCTCCCTCTCTCCCTCCCTCTCCCTCTCCCTCTCCCTCTCTCCCTCTCCCTCTCCCTCTCCCTCTCCCTCTCCCTCTCCCTCTCCCTCTCCCCATTATAATTTGACCAGGCCTATGTCTGTGTGGGGGAGCTCCAGATGGGGTTTAGGTAGTATAGTTTGATATGGTCTTTGTGTTGTTTGTTCTATTAATCTCTTAAAGTACACACCCATCTTCTCTTAGGCTTTTAAAGCTTGCATCTTTTCTGTCTGACCATGATGAAGCAAAGATGGGGTTATAAAAACTCCAAATCACAATTAATTCCTTACAATGTTCACAGAAGAAAAAAAACTAGACAGGAACACAAACAAATTGATTAGTTTTATTACTTCCTGCTAAATTTAATAAGTATTTCTCTTTAAAAGCTAGATGTAACAGTTAAGTTTTTCTTGTTCAATTCAATTAAGTAAACATTTGTTAAGCTTCTAGTAAACTCTGCTGATGAAAAGTGAAAAAGTAACTGGAAAGTTAGGATCCTGGGTCATCATAGAGAAAAAAATTTGGGTGGAATTTATTGCATTTCCTTCCAGCCCTCCAATCAGAAGGGAGAGTCTGAGGGAAGTGAGAAGGTGATTAATGTTCAAAACTGAGTCCATCAGCATGACGATGAGATTTCAGTTGATCTGCTTAAACTGTGTGAGGGGTAACATATTATGTGGAGATTAAACAAAGTGGAATTACTGGTGGCAAGTTGAGAGTTAGAAGCCTCTTTCTTTTTTACATGAAAAATTTTATGGTTGTTGATGATATTTAAGTTCACAAAAAAAAAAATAGAAAAAAAAAACCTTCAAAATTCTACTTCCCTCCTTTCCAGGTCTAGCCCTGATCAAAAGGCACTGCTAGAGGTGCCAAACTCTTCTATAGCACAGCTGTATAACATTAACCTTCAGGATGTGAAGTAGTGGTCCACTCTCCATGCCTTTTAGGAATAAGAGCTGAGTGGGGCAAGTTCTCTTCATTTTCTCTTATCTTGATTTCCCATCAGATCCTGGAGACAGCCCAGAACCCTGAACTCAAGAGCCTTGAGAATAGCTGTGCCCTTCTTTGAACACATCAGACCTATTTCCAGCCCTATTCTTACAGCCATCATTCTGGGAAGCAACCCCTGTGAGAAAGTTGCAGACAGCTTTTTTTTTTTTTCCTGCAGCAGGTGCTGCAGGCACAGTTACCTTTGACCCAGAAAGGAATTTCCCACCACCCAAGTCCTTGGCACCATCAAATGTTTCAACAGCAGAATCATTTTATCAGTAAAAAAGAACATTAAAGAAGAGGAATTAGCATTTGCTTTTTCCAACACTCTAAGGATCATGAGACCTTTCCATATGATTTGTAGCTGAAATCCTTGATAATGTGTTATCTCTCCATTAGAAGGGGATCTTCTTGTAAACACTTTTCTATTTGTATAAACAAATAAATACTTCATTATTTCATTCATTTGCCTATTTCTTGTTATGACATTTCTCTGAACCCTCAGTATCTGCATTTCCAGTCTTCTTGAAATCACTTCAGTTCATTTGCTTGTCTAGCTCTGATTCTGAACCATGGCATCATCCTTTGCCTTAGGGCTGGATTATAGTGCCTCATCAGGAGTCTGCTTGGATCCCCTACTGAATTGTACCCTCCATTTCTGTGACTCTCAGGGTTGATCTGTGTGCCTCTCTCACTGTAAATGACTGCCCAGGGCTTTCAGGAAACCAGGTCATGCAGGCCTGAATGTATCTGGCTTTGTGAGTGCAGCCTCATTCTCATGGTGGGGAGACAGGGCAGATGGGAAGACAAACTGAGCAATAAAGACATAAAAGCAAAATTCCAACTCGGTGTGTCTATTCACCTGTTACGTAGTCTCTGTTTCCTGAAAGTCTTCATTTGTACATAAATTCTGCCAGCTGCAAGCGTTTCCCCCCAAAACAAACCAAAACTTTAAAATGTGTGTTGATTGGATGATAGAATCATAACAAAGAGTTGAGATACTTAAATTGAATAGAAACTTAACTGGATACTTCCTTGATTGAGGATGAAATACACAGTGCAAAAGCTTCAATTATATTTCCATATTTGTTATACACTATAGCCTGAATATAACCTGGCCTTTATTTCCAAATATGCCTTATTATCATCTGTCATTGATTTTTCCTACCATCTTTATGAAACACAAGTTGGACTTAGAAAGACATCCCCTAATGTTCCAGTACCGCTTGCTTTTCTAATTCCCTCACTAGAGAGCCATTAACATTCAGGCAGACAAAAGTGACGGTATTCATAGGAAATTTCCCCTAGCTATAAAAGATAGTAAACTTACAATAATGGGAAATAAAGAGATGACTAAATTGCATACAAACCTCTTAATTCGATATTAATTAGTAAGATATTTTACCTTCCATTGAAATTGGTTAAGAGCCCAGACTTTAATTGATAAAATCAAATTAATAACCATTTATAAATATACATTTATAAAGAGATGATCTCATGGGACCCTGAAAAGCTGATCAGGAGACTGGAAGCTCTGTGGATTCAGGTAGGTTTCCAAATGTTCACAGGTGGAAATAGAGAATATTTGATCATTGATACTGATATTTGTTGAATCACTACTACAGATATATTTCTTGTGTATCTTTGAATCTGGATGAATGGATGAATCAATCAATCTATAAACAGATTAATACATAAATATAAGATGAGGAGCCAGGAGAATAAGCCTCATGATGTTTGCCCTAAATTTGTCAGATTATTTATGCTTGTATGATAAACCAACATAGGTAAATAATCAACAATCTGTACATTTTCCTAGAGAACACCTTGTAAAGAAAAAATTGCTAATACTTGATCTTAGCTAAGGTGAAGCATTTAAATGAAACACAGAAATTCAGAGTTGGAAACAACCTCAGTGATACTGCCACTAATTGAACTGTTCTATTGAGCCAGTAGTAGTCAAAATCATTAGATCTTTTATACAAGGATCATTTCACCAACATCATATAAACCAGATTTTAAGTTCCATTGTTAGCATTATACTAAGTAAGGCCACAGAAAATCAGGGAAGCTGGGGGATGGTGATATTGTAAAATCAAATTCTTGTAAAATTGTTTGCAATGTGTAGCATAAGTTAGAAATATAGTTGTAAGTACAGAAATGAAGAATACAATAAGCAAATGAGAAATATAAAAGAATGCTAACTAAAGGTGAGAACTGCTATTTAGTTTTAAAAGTGATTTCTGCAATTTGGAGTCAGGTTTCAAAAATCTGGACATCTAGTTGAGATGTTTTAATTATAATTTAATTAACCGAGAATATACTATTCCAGAGGTTATTGCTAATCAGAACAATTCTGGTGACAGTTGTCAGCAAGGAGATCCTTTCTTTATACACAGGTTTTCTAGAAATAAAACATTTTCACAGTGTGATACACCTTCTAAAGTAGTACAGGAAGGGCTTTGTCACTCCACCTACTTACAAATATTATTCAATAATGAACATTAACTCAGAAGTAAGATTCATGTTCTTGTTTTGATTTGTTCTATGTCCTGGATATATTGGCATTGTTCAGTTAGGTGACAATAATGCTAATAACTGGAAAGGAAGAAAAGAGAAAGGAGAGGAAGAAGACAATGAAGAAGACAATGAAAAGCAAGAAGAAGCAGTATCCAATAAACCTGTCTATACAAAAGCCCCCAACATATTTTGTAAAATACACAAAATATCTATGCTATCATTATGCACAGGGAAATCCCACTGTGAGAACTCCTTCCACCAATGCAAATAGCAATCCCTAGGAACTTCCATTGCCCATGCAAACGATAGCTCTTCCACAACTAAATAGATGAGTTCTAGTAGGTTAAATAATGTGTTGGAGTCACACAATAAGTCTTAGAGATGGGATGTGAACTTAAACTTCCCAATTCTAAGCCCAACTCTCAATCCATAAACCTATACCATGCTAAAGATATTTTCATGAGTAAGGAAGTATTTTTATGGAAAGTCCAAGGTGCAGTTCAAAAAGTTTGACCTCTTCCATTGTCTATTTTAAATAAGTTGTGGGACTTGTGCCTGAAACTTAAGTGATCCTAATCAGGTAGAGTACAATCATTGTCTCAAACTGGCCCTGGGGGAGTCTACCACATCTGTCAATCAATCAGTTCCAACCAATTAATTAGAAAGAAGAGTACATGGAAGGTTTATTGAAATGAACTAGAGGAGCCTAGACCAAAGCTGAGAAAATAAATTAATTGAACTGGTTTTACTAACAAATTGTTTTCACTTAAAATGTTTAGGACATCATAACAACTAAATCACTAAAGTCATTATTTTTTTAAGATAACAAAATGTTTGGGGCATAGAATTTAATATGGGCAATGGCCGTATTTTTTAGGGAGTTTAAAATTTCTAAGGATCAAGAAGCAGCTACATATATTTTATATCCTTTCCTGGATGTTCTAAATACTTTTGTCAGCTGGGAGGTGCTCTACCTTTAAGTATTTTTTTTTTTTAGGGAAGGGTTTCAAATGAACTATTTTATTGGAATAGGGGACTAATTTCTTCTACTAATGATGATTAACAATTGTTTTGCAAGTTAGAATCTTAAAGAGTTACTTGCATTATTGAGAGGTTAAGTAACTTGCCCAAGGTCACACAGCAGGTATTTGTGAGTGATTGAACTTGAATTCAAGTCTTTTAGACTCTGAGGCTGGTTATTGCTTCATCCAGTGATATTATATGAAATCAGAGAGGAATTCTGAGTCATTTAAAAAAAGACTTTCAGGAAAGATTTTCAATTTTCGCTGCTAACCAGTGCCAGTGTTTCATAGGTCTCATCATGACACTTAGACTGATTCATGCTGTGCTTAAAATATGCTGAGGTATGATGAGGATAGGAAACATAAAGGTGAGAGAGTAACTAACTACAGAGTGTCTTTGTATGTATCTCTGATTGTTTCTTTTAAAAGTCAAGCCTGATAAAGTCCTCTGTTAACTGGAGCCTTTAAGCTAATAAAAGTTTATATTTGCTTAAGAAAGGGAGGAAAATTTAATGCCTATTAACTCTAAAGTGAAACTAGATGATAGGAATACCCAATGTAGAATTATACAAATGCTTGTTGAAATTGACACAGTCCCATATGAATGAATGGAACAATATAGAATAATGATGTATATGGAGATCTGGGGAGAAAAAACAATATAAACTCTGGCAAGACCTAGCTTTAGGAAGTTAAGGAAATTTTCCTTAGGCAGGGGATTATTGGTGTGTGGAACAGGCTACTGAAGGCAGCAATAAAATCTGTAACCATGAGCACACTGGAAATGATTTAGGCATTTAGAGAGAACAGTTTATAGCCTTTAAACACTAGCTGGGTAAGTGAAGAAATCTTTATGCACCATATGGGCCCTTTCTTTCCAAAAGGAACACATGAAAACCACACCATAGTAGGGGGGACATTTTTTATTTCCTATCCAAGGCTTTCTGCTTTCTCCAAGGAAATAATTAAAAGATGAAGATAAGTAAAATCAATGACAATAATACATAAGGTAAGTGCAGAGCCTAGCAAGGACTGCTGAGCCATCAGTGTATGGTGTGATGTAAACAGGGAGACTGGGTCTTAGTTTTCGCTGGAAAAGAAGACAAGCAAACAAAAAATAAGAAAAGAGAGAGGGAGGAAGGGGAGGAAAGGAGAGGAAAGGAGAGATAACGACAGTACTGATTAGGTAGGGTTAGTTCAAGTGATCAGGAGGAATTTCTATGATTAATAGACTATGGTGATGTGCATAAATTAAAAATCTCCCTTGAAATATTTGCTAACATGGATGTGTTCAAGTTTCCTATGATATGAATACACTTGGTGGCATACTATATAGATAGGGCCTATGTTATATACATAAAACGAAGAAGAGAATGGAGAGTAATAGCTAGGTAAAGTTCATCATCATAACCACCACCATCATCATTATCCTATTTCTTCCAGAACTACTCCAGCTACTATGGTAACATAATATGTGTTTTTCTAAGTCAGTATGCAGCTCACAGTAATTCTTTTTTGTTTGTTTGTTTGGTGAGGCAATTGGGGTTAAGTGACTAGTAAGGGTCAAGTGTCTGAGGCCAGATTTGAACTCAGGTCCTCCTGAATCCAGGGCCGGTGTTTTATCCACTGTGCCACCTAGCTGCCTCTACTATGGTAATAATAACTGTATTGCATACAGTCCTTTACGTTAAAAAACAACAACATTTAAACACCATTTTGTTTGTTCCTCACAGCAGTCTGATGATCTGGATAACAGATCTGGATATACCATTTTGCAGATGAAGAAGAAAAAGAAATATGATAGAGCAGATTTGGGATAACTTTGGAGTCAAGAAGAACTCAGATTAAGTCCTGCCACTGACAAATCCTAGAAATGTGACCATGGACAAATTGCTTAAACTCTGTGTCACCAAGTATTCTCTATATTAACAATAAGCCACAACAAAAAAAACAACACTTAACACATATAACACTTTGTTTGCTAAGTGATTTTATAAATTATCTCACAACTTTGTGAGGTAAGTGCTACTATTATCCCTATTTTACAGATGGGGTGACTGAGTCTGTGAGATTTTCAATGACTTGTCCAGGGTCATAAAGTTCCTAAGTATCTGAAGAACAATTGAAACTCAGGTCTTCTAACTGGAGTTTGGTCTATCCACTATGCCAACTAATTACCTCAAAATAAACCTGGCCATTGCGTTTGATTGTCTCTCATATGGCAGGCTACCACTCAACAACAAATTTAATTATAAATTAGAGTTTAGTTGTACTTATTAAATCACATAGAACCAAAGAAAAATTGAGAAGAGTGAGGCACAGAAAGTTAGGGACCAGTGGAAGAATTCAAACCTGTGTCTTCAAAATCAATAGTCTTGGGGGACAGCTAGGTGGCACAGTAGATAAAGCACTGGCCCTGAATTCAGGAGGATCTGAGTTCAAATCTGACCTCAGACACTTGACACTAGCTGTGTGACCCTTGGCAAGTCACTTAACCCCCATTGCCCCGGGGGGGGGGGGAATACAAGAACAACAAAAAAAAAACCAACACAAAATCAATAGATCAATAGTCTTATCACTGGGCTATAGATACCTCCCTAACAAGCAAAAATATGTGTCTATCTTCTATTCCCTTGAATTAAGCTGTGTAATAGCTGCCTCACTGTTCTACTTTGTGGGTGGGGGGGCAGGGAGGTGAGGGCTCATAGTCATCATGGTAACTTCTTCAACTGCTTTCTGATTTTAAGCTAGGAAAATCTTGAAGGTGTATATTATGCCAAATAGTATATCTGATGCTTTGGACAGTGAAGCAATAACTTTTTATCAACATGTGTCATCTGTAAATATCTAATCTCAGGAAGCATTTTTTGAGTAAGAATGAGAATTTCTGAGTATCATGGTATGGAAAACCACCTTCTGACTGCTGAACCTCTAAGTGACTAGTGGATATCTGTTCTGGAGTCATCAACACACAAGGAGGTCATTTTACTATCTCCTACCTATAGATAGGTAACAGGACAGCTTTTGCTCCAGAGCAAAGCCACTGGTGCTTATAGGAGCTATAAAAGTCAGACACTTTAAAAAGAGACCCTTCAAAAAAACCACAAAAAATCCTGATGTCATTTTCCAATATTCCAAATGCTTCACAAATGAATGGTTGCAGTTGTGAGCAATTTTGTTATCAAAGATGAACGCAAAATATTTTTTCTCTTTTTGGGGGGGCAATGATGGTTAAATGACTTGCCCAGGGTCACACAGCTAGTAAGTGTCAAGTGTCCAAGGCTAGATTTGAACTCAGGTCCTCCTGAATCCAGGACAGGTGCTTTATCTACTGAGACTCCTAACTGCCACTCCAAAATGTTTTAAAAAGCCAAATGTATTTTTCAGTCAAGTTCTTCACTTAAATCATTGGTCATCTTATACAACACTCGCTTTCAATTTTTTGCTGCTAAAAATTCATTCAATCATTTTCTTAAGCTAATGAATGTTCTAACTAAAATTGAATTTTGTAATCTCAAATATCTTGAAATTAGATGAGGCACTTTGTCCTGTGTTTGTGTGTATATAAAGAAGTTAGAGAGTTCCATGAAAATTTTACTTAGCATTTTGAAGCTGCCCTGGGATATTTAAATTTTTAAAGATGTATAATAATTAAAATGGATTTTAAAATATTGTTTAATTTATAGGTAGGTAGATAATTGTCCATTATATATTATATGTAAAATATAATATATATATAGCAGTCATATCTATATGTTATATTGTATATAATAGTTTTTATATGTAGTATGCTATATTATATATACATAATGTGTACATGTATGTATGTATGTATAATGACCATCTACCACATATGATCTGTTCATATTCCATGTATATCTGCATGATGGACTCAATCCATTTTATAAATGAAAAATAGTCAAATTAATAATTTAATGATACAGTGGGGATCATTATGCCCTTAAATGCAAAATTCAAACTTGACCCAGTTGAAGATGTCCATACTATTTATATTTTATTTTATATATTACTTTTTTCCCCTTCCTGTAGTGTACTGTGCTTGAAATTTATTGTCTACTATCTAAAAGAGCCTGACAAATATGGGATACCATGGGCTAAAAGTAAAATCCAATGATTCTCTTCTGGATTTCCTCTACCTTTCTGTTCCTGAATGGCTTTTCTTTCCTTAAACAAGTACAGATACCTTCCTTCATTTAAATATACCTTCGGCTGAGATATGGGGTCAGGTAGTAGATCAGTTGGATTCTCTACATGTAATCTGTGGGGAAGTGTATTTTCTCCATGTCAACTTCAGACCAGTTTAGATAGGTTTCAGATTTTGGTATGGGGGCAACTCTCATTTGGATATAAAAGGATTTCTGAAAAGGTCCATCCTTTTTGTAATTCTGACAAACCCCATATAGGCAGTGCTCTGTAATGAAACTGATGGCAATGTCAATATGACCATTCAACCTAAGCCCCTGAACATTCTTTATATTAACAATTGCACCGGGGCAGTTAGGTGGCCCAGTAGATAGAGAACCGGCCCTGGATTCAGGAGGAACTGAGTTCAAATCCAGCCTCAGACCCTTGACACTTACTAGCTGTGTGACCCTGGGCAAGTCACTTAACCCCAATTGCCTCACTAAAAAAAAAAACAAAAACAACCCAACTGCACCAAAGAAAAATAACTAGAAGTTAAACATTTATAAAGCACTTCAGAGATGTCATCTTTTCTGTGAAGTAGGTGTTAACATTATCCCCATTTTAAACATGTGGAAAGTAAGGCCCAGGGAAGTCAAGTGACTTGCTTAGGAGCCCACAGCTCTTCAGTGTGTGAGGTCAGATTTTAATTCAGGTCTGTCTAGCTCCACATTCAGCTCTCTGTCCCCTCTTCTGCTTTAGGGTTATCTAGAATAAGCTATCCATGAAAGGAGTTTCCATTTTAACATATTTGCCAAATAGTCATCTACCTTGCAAACCTCTAATGAGTAAGAATACAACAACCTCTCATGGCAACCCATTCCATTAATGGACAGTTCTCCCTGACATCCAATCCCTGAGTGGCTGTTGTTCTTTAAATTATGTTCTCCTCTTAAAAATAATGATGTAAAAAGGATTGGATTCTTCATTCAATGAATTATCCCAACAGTCTAAATGTGTCATATTAATATTATATGTTTATGTTTCCTACTAGTCAACTATACTTGATGCTAGTTAATAACATCATGATTCACAGTGAGGAAAATGTGAGTTTGAGCCCTACCTAATAGATTTACTTGTTATATAACATTGGGCACAGATCAGAATGAATTGTGTGACATGGGAGGCTCTTGCAAAGGACTGCCCAGCATGATGTACCCACATCAAGAAGGCACTGTCCTCTATGAGCAATGCAGAATTGAAGTAGCTCAAAAGAAATGCAAGATACATAAATTTAGAGAATCCACCCCAAATGTTCACGTGAACTATTTGTGTCTGACCTGTGGTTGAGCATTCTGGGCTTGTAATGGTCTGATTGATCAGCCACAGTCAGACACATTGTAACTTGACTCTAACATAGTGATGTCATTGTTATGTGGTCCCCTTTGAGAATGAAGGACAACAACAAACAGCAAGTATCTTAAAGTCTCTGTGCCTCTTTTTCATTATCTGTTAAAATAAAAATGTTGGCTGCTGAGGGACTTCCAGATCTAAGTTATTGATCCTATCAAATCTAACTTTTGACATCTAACATACAACTATGATTTGTAGAAAATCCAACTACAGCAAGAACACATAGTTTAAGTTTAAACAGAAGTTACTTCTTCATAGGAAACACAAATGGGGAACACTTTTAAAATGAAAATGGAATCATTTTGCTTCCTCCCCAGTGCCTCCATATGGGCAGCTTTGTGAATGGAGAAAGACTGTATGTTAATGAGTCCATTTGTTCACCCAGCCATCTGCCTGCAAGTACTCAAAATGTTCGAAACCTATCCTGGTTCCTTACTAAAAGGGATTTCTTGATATTGATGTTTGTTTATAATTAGACAGCAGACATACAGAGTAGGTTAGTGAATGATTATCATTTCAAAAACCTTTGTTTTAAAAAACAACCCTGTTTTGGTGCATCACTGGACTTTAAAGAAGGAGAGAATTTTAGGGTTAGAAAATAACTTAAAGACTATGTAATGCAACACTAACTTGAATTCTAAAATAGAATTCAGCTTTCAGTTGAAGACCTCTTATACCTACAGGCAGCTAGGTGGATAGTGGATAGAGAACCAGGACCAGAGTCAGGGAGACCTGAGTTCAAATCCGAACTCAGACACTTAACACTTACTAGCTGTGTGACCTTGGGCAGGTCACTTGACCTCAATTGCCTCACCAAAAACAAAAATAACAAAAAAACCATATATATATATATATATATATATATATATATATATATATATATATATATATATATATATATATATAAACAATTTATAAACTTTGCAAGCATAAGAATCATTTTAACATTGAAAAAATATCTCAAATTTCCATGACAGAAAGCTACTAGTAGAAATTCTACCAATTACAGTAACAGTTCAATTGAAAAAAAAGGTGTGTGTGTGTGTGTGTGTGTGTGTAGTTGTTGTTTAGTCATTTTTCAGTTGTGTCTAATTCTTTGTGGCCCCATTTAGTGTTTTCTTGGTAAAAATACTAGAAGGGTTTGCCATTTCCTACTTCAGTTCATTTTATAAATAAGTAAACTGAGGCAAAGAGAGTTGAGTGAATTGCCCTGGGTCACATAGCTAGTAAGTGTCTGAGGCCAGATTTGAACTCTGGAAGGGGAGTCTTCCTTACTCTTGCCTAGGAATTCTTTCCATTGTACCATATAGTTGCCCTATGTATGTGTATGTGTGTGTATACACACATATATGTATATATACACATAGAGACAGAGAGAGATAGAGAGCAACATATTATGTTTTCATAAAATTACTTAAGTTCTATAAAATATTCAGTCTACAGAAAACATATCTGTTTCTGTAATGGAAGGCTGGTTTGGTCATTGAGGGCCCAGGTCTTATGACCATGCAGTCAGCTCTGCATGAAGCACTCCCTACATGGACTGGAGCATGTGTAAATACTGTTTCTGGTCTGCTTAACATGGGAAGAAGTCCCTTTTGAATGCATGCTGGATTCTACCCTAGCAGTCAATCAACAAGTTCTTCTTCTTGTTATAAGGAGGCACTAAACCATACTGCAAATACTCAAATCCACGTGGGGATTATGGAAGGCAGGTGCACAGAACACTACTTTATACACTGGAGCTAAAATAAGTTTAAAATTGCCACGTTTAGTGTACATATAGATTCATAAGCCCCTTGCAACAACTTCATGGTCTGCCAGGGATTCTCTGTCCATAGTATATGCTTACAATATGCTTTCCTCTTCTTTCTCCCCAAACTGAACTCACATATTTCAAGATATATGGAAAATTAAGTCAATGAAATTACCTTTTACTATGATGTTTTAGATTATATATATATATATATGTCTATTTCCACCACAGTAAAATATGTGGCCATATATATATATATATATATACACATATATAGGATTATTAAATTAAGATTTAGAGCTGAAAGTTATCTTTAAGAGAATCTGATTCAATTGTCTCATTTTGTAGTTGAGGAATTTATGGCTTAATGACTTACATAAAGTCATTCCAGTAGAAAGAATAATAAATAAACCATAAATAAGCAGCAGCAACAACAAAACAATAAAGAGCAATAAATTGAACTATGGCCCTTTTGACTACAAATTCAAACAATCATCCAATTGACAATTATTGAGCATGTACTATGTAGAAGGCACTGAGCTAAGGGTTGGGGATACAAAAAGAGGAAAAAGACAGTCCCTGCCCTCAAAGGACTCACAGTCTAATGAAGGTTATAACATGCAAACAAATATATACAAAGCAAAGTCCTTTTATTCTCTTGGTTGGTTTATCTTTGACCCCTAAAGAGAAACAAGTGAGAATCTGCTTATTTTTTCCTATACAATCAGACTGGACAAAATAGTTTTGCCAGACTAGAGTAGGCTACACTTAGGGTCAACTCCTTGAGACTTAAGGGTACACAACCTTTGTCCTTGATGTTACCATGACCTTTCAGGACCTAGAGAAAACTATTAGGGCTATTATAGACACTTCAGCAAGACTGAAGTAAAAAAAAAATGAGTTTTGTAATTTCTTTGAGCATCTAAAATTAGAATAAGATAGAAAATGTCATTTAGAAATGGTTGTCATGCCTAATTTTGTTTAATTGAACTTAAGACATCATTTAATTATAGATATAGAACTGGAAGGGATATTAGACATTACTAGGTCCAACCAATTACCAGTTGTTGTTAAAATAGATATTTTACACTGTAGGTTTGCTTGTTTTGTAATATAGTCCTTAACATTTATTGGCTGATTCATTTATGGGTAAGAACTCTGAAGGAAAGTATTATAAAATGATAAGGAAATATTATTTTTCCTCATATTTTTTCCACAACAACAACAACAATAAAAATTAGTTATAGGATTATTATTATTGGGAAAGAAGTGAATCTTTTGGTTGTCTTCATCTTCTTCCTCCATTCCTTCCAAGTTCCTATTCTTACCCATCACTGTGAATATCCCTTTGGAGGGAAACAGTTCATTTTCCTATTTCTAAAATGGGAAAGTACAGAGGTAGTGGTAGTAAATATTCTTACCTTGCTACATAAGCAGTAGTGATTTTTGGTTAAATTTAGCTTGAGAATGGCCTTAATCCTACACTTATTTTAGGTATAAAATCAAAGTCAATGTACAATCTGTAGCCCTTTGCATGTAAACTTTGTCTAGGTTTCAAAAAGATTAGACATATTTTGACTGTCTTATTTTAGGTGTCTAGTCACAGAAAAAGAAGTTAAACAAATGCCTTGCTTCTAATACGCTAGTTTGCCTTAATGTGAGCCAGTCATCTTATCTGGATATTTCTTTTTTCCATGCTTTTAGTCAATCCATTCAGTGAACCTTTATTGAGTAACTATGAAATCTCTAGTAGTGCAGTAAAGACTAATGAATAATTCTTGATACATAAATAGAATGTAGCGTGTTATTTTCTGAGCTTTGTGATGAATTATTGTTTTAGAATAAGCCTATCCTTGGAGCCAGAAGCTTCTTCACACATAAATTGCTAGCTATTTATTAGCATGCCTTATCCTGAAAAGAAAACAACTATGGGTAATTCAAGAAATTAAGTAATTCTCATCCTACCTAGCGTCTTTATAAAAAAGTTTTTGATGAATTTACAGATAAACCATGGTAGAATTAAATCTAGAACTTAATGATCATTTAATTACACAATCTGAAGAATGTTCTCCTGCAATGTAAATATATATATATTTTTTTCATTCATAAAGGATAAAGTGGGTTTCACTGTGCTACACTAAGTAGATTTCTTACTTTCTTTGTTGGAGAGATACTTAATATGATAATGGGAAGAGTAAATTCAATGTGATTCTTGATAGCCTTATAAGTATAGTTATGAAATTGATGACCTTAAGTAAATACCTTTATTGCATTATACTTTCTCTGGCTGTGTCAGTGTAATTCTAAGCATTCAGATGAAAACTGACCTAACCTGCCCTCACATTAGTAGATCTTGGGTTCCCTCAGATGGATTATGACCATATACCATGTGCCTATGACTCAATCTCTCCTGGATACTAGGGGGTGAGACTGTTGTGGGGGAGATATTTTGGTAGCTCATAAGTCCCCACCAATATGCTATTTGTTTTTCCAAAATCAATCACCATGATACCAGTAGCTTTTGAATATGAAATATTTACTTAATGATAAGTCAAAAAAATGAAAATAATTATTACAGCTCAGTTATTCAATATAAGTTAAATGAAAGAATAACTAATACATTGTAGTCTATACATAAGCCTGGATGTTACTCTGGGTGATACACAAATAAAGTATCCCTGGGGTAAAGTGAATATGCTTCTAGAAACTTAAGAGGAAGGCACATGGGTAAGGAAAAACAGGTGCTAGGGGCAACCACAATTCTTAAAACAGGTCTTGATTTTCTTGGTTCCTTTAGGAACATTCTGACCCACATGAAGTTGTTTCTCTACTAGCTGTTCCCCTTCTTGTCCTTCTGGCAAAATTACCCCTCTCCTTTTCTTGAACAAATGAATCTGTGACAAGCCTTTTTAACTCACAATCTCTCTTAAAAGGATACTGAGAATGTATGATACCATTTTAGTAACAAGCAGTCATTTTAACCAAGAGGCCTACAAAGCTCCTCATGTTGGTATTCTGGACAAGACAGAGAAGCTCAGCCAGCTCTTCACTCAACAGGGTTCAAAGTTTTCCAATTAGTTCTTATAATCTTATTACAAGAAATAGGACACTCAGAAAACTCTTGAGCTTAACTCTTTCTGTATTGAAAACAAGCTGATCCAGCATCTTGTGCCACTAGATTCTGCACTACCCGATAGGCTATCAGCATCTTGTTACAGCAAAGATCAAGGCAAAACCCACCTTTCCCTATCTGTTCTTCCCCTCTTATACCAAAGGAAACAGAAAAGAGAAATCAGCCACTTCTGAGAGATGTTAATTTTCTTAGAATTTAGGTGACACTGAATCTCCTCAAATTATGGGACTCCCAACCAGCTCTTTCTTCAGCTAACACAGAAGGCTATCAGGGAGGCAGAACAGACATCTCTAGACTCATCTTCTCCCACCCTTTTCCAAGAGAGACTTTCATTCCTGCCAGGTACTTTCCCCACCCCCCACCCCCAGCTAATTCTGGAGGTCTCCATGCCCTCAGTTACAGTCTCTCATATGTATAGTGCCTCTCTCTACTTGAGACTTTTCATGTAGGTGCTCTCTATGTAGAAATATAATTTTGGTTGCTTATATTTTGTAAGATATTTGCAGGCTGGGAGGATATTTTTTTTCTAAAAGTTGGGGTAGTTTACTTTTTGTTCTGTTTAATCTTCATTTATGATTTTTGGAAGCATATCTTTTTGAAAAACAGGCTTCAAAAAATAGTTTTAAAGGAGTTCAATTATTCTCTGAACCACACCATTCTGTTTCAATGGAACTGCCTGACTATGCTAAAACCCAAATCTCATTTCATTGAATAGTCAATAATAGCCCCCAGCCTAAGCCTCAACTTCTCATTGTTATGGTTTTGCTGGCTAAGATTAAGTGTAAATACCAATTATTTTCTGTTCCTGCCAGAAACTTTGAGGTTCTTCCCCTCCTAGATTAATATTTTTGTGATGGTAAATTAGGCCATCTTTGGTCTCAATTCTTACCTGGCCCTTAGTCATTGAATCGGCCTAGTCTCTGACAAACTAAGAGCTAGGAAAGACTTTAATTTAGAAAGTCCAAGGCCATCCACTGCAAACTGGGCCATAGTCAGTCTTTTTGACTTCTGTCTAGGTACTAGATATTGGTGACTCTGGAAGGAGAGAATGAAGCTGAAGACTCTTTGCAGCTTTGTCCCACTTAAATACAGTTCATGCTCAAGACATCACCTCTTCAAGAATGAAGGATGAACAACTACAACAGCATAAACCAATGACTCTTACAAAAAAAAAGAACACATGAGTATACATACACACATATACACATATGTTACATATGTGTATATATCTATATAGAGATATGTATATGTGTGTATATATGTATTAATATACTCATACACACATGAGTCTATGAGAAAACAATGGGCTTTGCCAAAACCCAAAGGCCTCAGCTGGAGGAGATTGATTTGGATTGATTGGATTGAGTGAGACTGACTGACTCTGTTGATTAACTCACTTAAAGTTGATTTAATTAAAACCACAACTGCCTGACTCCCAAGAGGGAGTGTTCTCAGAGGCTGTGGACTATGACATAAACGCCAGATCACCCTCAAGTCCAGTGAACCAATGGATTTGGGTGATGCTAGCCAATTAGCTTGAAGCAGGGTGGAAGGACTGCCTCTCCTCTGGAAGCAGAGGAAGTTTGGAGGGCCAGACTGGTGCTGGAACAGGTTTGTGGTGGAAGACTTTGGAGAAGAACCAGGCCAGGCTGAACTATTATCTCTCCTCTAAGGTAGATAGGTTTCTTAACTTTCTGAACTCCACATGTTTTCTCTTTACTGTTTAATGAATGCTTAATGCCCAAAAAACTGGTGCTAAAGCTTCTAATTTATAAGTAGACACTAGCTAGTTTTCATAACACGGGGGACAGGAATAAGGCGACCACACATTTAGTTTTACTTGTCAGAAGTATATGAGTATACACATATTCATATATGAGCAAATGAATAAATATATAAGTATATACATATATGTAGGTGTATTCATATACTCACCTATACATGCATGCACATATGAATACATATATAATACACATGTATATATGTGTGTGTATGTGTACTCATATATACACATATTTTTGTGTATCTATACACATACACACACAAATTAGCTTCAGATTCAGATCTAGATCTAGAATTTTAATCCAAGTTTTCAGCTTAGTGTCAGACAGACTGCAAAACTCCATTTCACTTCCTTATCTTTACCTGCCAGTATATTTAGCCAATTTGTAAGATGAGTAAATTCAACTTAAAAAATCAAGTTCAGATTTTGTCAGAATTGGTAAAAATCAGACAGTTGATGGGTCAGTGTCATCAAAATGGCCAAACTCCTAGCCTCAGATAGGATCATTGAAGATTCAAACCAGAAAAAGGCTTTGAGATCACCTAATTTAACAATTTTCTTATTGCAAGATAGCAGCCTGATTCAGTAGAAAGACTACTGGGAGTCAGGAAACCTGAATTCGAAGCCCATTTTAGACATACTCTTGTCAAAGACAAAGTTGTCATGGGTATACAAGAATAAAATAGATAAAGTTTATATCCATTGACATGATTACTAATCCATTGGTTAAAACTATTTAGAGAATTTTCTTGGAAAATTCTAAATTGCTTTTTACAACAGTTGATGAATTCATGGCTCTACCAAGCTCTCTGCCTCTCCTGCACTGTCACTACTTTTAAAATCTATGGCCATAGGGGCAGCTAGGTGGCACAGTGAATAAAGCACTGGCCCTGGATTCAAGAGTACCTGAGTTCAAATCCACCCTCAGACACTTGACACTTACTAGCTGTGTGACCCTGGGCAAGTCACTTAACCCTCATTGCCCCACACAAAAAAATCTATGGCCTTAGAATCATGCCTTTTATTATCTATGGACTATTTGGAATCTTTTTACATTAAGTCTAGACTATGTTTCTGTTTATGCCAAGTATTCTCTTCCTTAGTCATCACAACCTAGAATATCTTTCTACCAAGGTTTCCATCAATTCCACTTCATCAAAATGTTTGTCCTTTTCCTCAGTATTAAGTGTACAGTAACAGTTCCTTCATTGTTTCCTGGACCTTCTGAGAGATGAAACTATCAATGAGAAAAGTCAAGAATTTGTCAGATGCTCTGCTGTTGGTAGAATAAGACTTACTGGCAGATGTCTGGGTACTTCCATTTCCCCATTGGTATTATATCTTTCCTCTGTTCCAGTATAGGGATTTGTATTAGGAAAGCATCACCATTATCTTCCATCTGGCTAGGTCTTCCTTAGGGACCTATGCTGGTAGTTGTATAGAGATTCAAAGCTCTGGGGATCAAGGAAACCTATTCTACAGAGAAGAAGAGGGACTGGGGGAGAGAGGCCATGTGCAGTTGTTGCTTTAGAGCAACAGGTGTGGAAGCCATCATTTCACCCAAAGGACAGAGCCAGCTATTATATCATGCTACTGAATCAATGTCCTACAAATAAGAGGAAAAAATAAAATAAAAAGGAGAACAACAGAAAGAGGACTGTGGCCTAGATTTCTTTATACTCTCTAGAAAATTAATGGAAGGGATTGTCAGAACCATCATAGTAGGTCCCGAAATCCACAAGTGCAATCTTTGGGTTCCAGTTAGAAAAATTCCTTTATTCATTCATAGAAGCAAAAGATCAGTTGGGCAGTGCTTTCACAGGTCCATAGTCAACAAGACCTGTTAAAACAACAAAACAATTGAAAATGAATGTTGCAAAATTAAAAAGGATGTTTGCCTTTCACAAAGAAGTAATATGCAGAGATGTCCCCTTCAAGGAAGAAATATGTGGAAACACCTCCCCGATCTCCTCCACAGAGATGAGAACCTCACAGGAGTAGAACCTTACACAGACTATTTTTTTTTAAGTTTCTATCCATTTTTCTCTTCACTATAAAGCTAGACACAGCTTGTTGAGGACCCTAGGACTCAGTTTGTGCTATGGAAAGAGCACCAGATTTGTCCTAATATCCAATCAAACATTTGACATTGTCCTTGAGTAAATCATTTCATTTTGCTTAGTTTCACTTTCCCTATTTGTTAAAGGGGCAAATAATAACTTCAGTATTTACCTTAAAAGGTTTTTATGATAAATGAATGAGATAATATTGATAAAAGCTCTTTGAAAACTTTAAATATGCTATATAAATATCAGTTATTATCATTATTGCTGTTTCTATTGTCACTAGTAGTAGTAGCAGTGGTGGTGGTGGTGGTAGTAGTAGTAGTAGTGGTAGTACTAGTAGTAGTATTAGTAAATAAATACCACTAGTCAGTAAATAACACTTATTAAACACCTCCTATATGCCAGGAACTCTGCTAAGCACCGGGGATAAAAAATACAGAAAAAAAAGGCAGTCACTGCCCTCAAGGAGTTTCCAATTTAATGAGGGAAAATAATTCACAAAATGAAACTGAAAAGCAGTGGGAGGGGTTCCAGAAAGGTACCAGAGATGTAGAAAAGTCAGAAAAGTACCACAGTCATGCAGCCAGTTGTGAGAAATGTGATGTTCTACATTCTGACCTGGGTTTTCTCCTTAAATGGAGGTTTTAGAGTTTATGACTCCATCCTCCAATCAGAGGGACATGCTACCACAATGCTTACTGTGACAGTCCTGTGGGAATTGCTTGAGACAAGCAATATTTTTTATGTTTTACTTTTGTAATTCTAAACGTCATGTGTGTGCTTCTATTGCAACTAGGCTGACTCAGAATTTCTGACCTTAATCTAATGAAACTGAATTGAGATGCCTTCCTCACAGTTAATTTGTTCTTTGTTAGTTCAGTGCTAGATTTTGTGTTATATGCACTTTTCAAATTTTTTTTTTCTGTTGTGGCTTTGGAAAATGGATATTACTTTCTAAGCAATATGCAAAACTTTTAGCCCTTAGAAAGTAAACATCATATTGTAGAGATATAACAGTGACTGATGATTTGGGGAAGTCAGGCATTTCAAGGAACACATTGAAACAGAATCACTTATACTAAATTGTAAAGGAAAGTGTGATCAAAAACAAAGAAAAAATGTCAAGAATTGACAAACTATAACAGCAAGCTGCCCATTTTTTTTTTTTATTGTTGTTGAGTCATTTCAGTTGTGTCTGACTCTGTGATCCCATTTGTGATTCTCTTTGCAAAGATACTGGAGACGTTTGCCATTTCCTTCTTCAGCTCATTTTACACATGAGAAACTGAGACAAACAGGGTTAAATGACTTGCCCAGGGTCGCACAGCTAGTAAGTGTTTGAGGCCAAATTTGAAAGGAAGATGAGTCTTCCTTATTCCCAACTTCAATCCACTGTAGACTTAGTTGCCCAAAGCAGCCTAATTAACCTTTACTTAAAAAACAAACAAACAAACAAAAACAACATTGTAATCAATGAGAAAGCTATAAAGTGGAAGAATTGTCATTGATTCTGCTATTATTCAGGATATATTTCCTGAAATTCAAAAAACAATAAGAAGATCACTTTTAAAACAAAAATAACAGCAAAGCTGGGCATGTTTGTTATGGCCACAAAATGTTTGGGATTTTTTTTGCATATTATTGTTGTTGTTGTGGTTGTTGTCATTAAGTTTCTCAAGGATCTAGAAGTCTTGCCCACATTGAGAAAATGATGAACTCTAATAAATATATTGATAAACTGAGAAGCACAATTGTTTGGGAATTATAAAAATTCCTAAATGGAGTTAGAAAACAAGTCCAGCTTTGCCTTTTGCCACATGTAACAGATGTATCCAAGAGAAGGAAGTAAATGTTTCAGGGGCTTAGAAATTCATTTAATTGAATGGAGGAATATGCTGGTAAATATTTAACAACTGGCTCTCTAGGCATACATACTTTTAAACTTCATCTGCATTATTAGGACATTCTCAAATCTGCACAGTAAACAAGAAAATAAAGCAAGCTCTGGTTGTGAATTTCCTAAGTAAAAATGCTAACATTGAAAATTTAACAACCAGTTCTAGACAGCCAGTTTGAGTTAGCTCCTCTATTTAAATTCCATTGAAAATCTAGGATTTACAATGAAGGCTAGATTTGAGAAAATGAATGTTTTGTCAAAGCTCTAATGTGATGTGTAGTTTCATGGTGAACAACTAAAGAATGTACATCGATATTTTGGAAACAATGCCAAGTGAAGTACAAAAGGAGACTATAGAAGGGGGATATAGGAGGCAGCTAGGTGGCACAGTGGATAGAGCACCAGCCCTGGATTCAGGAGGACTTGAGTTCAAATCCGGCCTCAGACTTGGCTGTGTGACCGTAGGCAAGTCACTTAACCCCAATTGCTTCACTTTAAAAAAACACACAGAAAGGGGATATATTTCATGGTAGATATTTTATTTTTAATATGAAAGAGTCATAAGATTTGTTGTGTCAATTTAATTGCTTTGTCTCAGTCTATTTTTACATCACTCTACTACTGCTATATAAAATACTATTACTACAATATAAAATGTAAATTCATAATGCAGATGAGGGGTTAGTCTTATTTTGCTTGGTCTCAGATACTAGAACCAGAAGCAATGGGTAAAAGTTTCAAAAAGGTAGATTTTGGATTGATGTAAAGAAAAACTTTGTAACAATTAGAATTTTACTAAAGTAGAATCCTATCTGCCCAGGAGGTAGCAAATCCTGTTTGTCTCACTAGAGGTATTCAAGCAAAGATATCAATTGCATTGGACAGCTGTTGAAGTGCCATTATGACAGCCTGTGATTTTCTTTGTTATTTTTTCTTTTTTCCTTTTTCTTTCTTTCTTTTTTTTGGGGGGGGAGGGGAGGGCAATGAGGGTTAAATGACTTGCCCAGGGTCACACAGCTAATAAGTGTCAAATGTTTTAGGCCAGATTTTAACTCAGGTCCTCCTGAATCCAGGGTCGGTGCTTTATCCTCTGCACCACCTAGCTGCCCCCCAGTTAGCTCTCCTTTGATCCACTAGGTGTCAGTCCAGTTTTTTTTTCTTTCAGTAATCTCTAGACACCGTTATCAAGTAAACAGAGATCCTTGACCAGAATATTTGAAAAGCTCTCTCAGTCTTGCCTCTTTTATTGTTTTTCTACCTATTTTCAGCACCTCTGGGTTTCTAAAGGCTTCTAGGAAGCCTGCCTACAGAGACATGGGCTTCCTGATGGGATCCCCTTTGAAAGATATTTCAAATAAAAATAATATGGCCTTAAAGCTTCCTATGAGGCTCAGTAAACATGGTTGTGGTGGTTTAATCCCAGTTTGTTTAAAGGCATGAAGCAGCTTTTTCATCTTTATGCCCTTTACATAGGTTTTCCCTTAGGCATAGAATTCACTCCCTCCTTTCCTCTATCTTTTCCAAACCTCAGCTTCTTTCAAGGCTCAAATCAGGCACCACCATGTCCTAAATGAAAGGTTTTTCTTATCTTATTTCCTTACATCTCTAGTGCTCTTGCCCTTATCAAATTATTCTGTATTCACTTGTACATCTACTCAGTAGAATGTAAGATACTTGTTGGCAGTTAATATTTCCTTGTTGTCTTTGTAACCCTAGCCATAGTCATGGTACCTTAGTCATGGTACACACAATGCTCATTGAATGAAGTAAAATAGAATTGACCTTTTCCAAGACCATGAATTTATTAAGGACAGTATTCTTTGTTATTTGTAGAAATCTGCGTAAATTGTTTATTTGGTTATTTATTAAGCCAAATGCTCCTTTAGACTATACAATTCTCTTTATAGAATACTGATTGAAAATCTTGAGCATATCAGTGTCTAAAGTTACCCCACTCTCCTTGTATAGCCAAAGATGAAATTTTAACATCTTCAACAAACTCTTCTTGGGAAGAGTTCTATAGGCTGGTATGTGTTGAATATCTAGGAGCAGCTATTAAAAGTCACTTGAGGGGCAGCTAGGTGGCACAGTGGATAAAGCACTGGCCCTGGATTCAGGAGTACCTGAATTCAAATCTGGCTTCAGACACTTGACACTTATTGGTGGTGTGACCTTGGGCAAGTCACTTACCCCCCCCCCATTTCCCTGCCCAAAAAAAATTCACTTGTATGAATTGATTTGCCTGCATATAAAACTATATTTGTGTATCTATAAACTATATATGTATGAATACATATGTAACTATACATACACACATCACACATATGTGTAGATGTATGTATGTCTCTATGCATTTATATGTATACATATGTATATGTATTCGTATATATGTATCTGTGTGTGACTATTATCTATCATCTATCCCATGCATGAAAAACTAATATTTTATGGCTTATGATCTTTCAGAATCAGTAAATACTTGTGGCAAATTAAAGAATTCGGTATGATGAAATTCCTTCTAAATTTAATCTATAGGAGAATTTTGAGCATTCTATTAAAAATTTTCATTTCTACCCTGATCTTATTGACTGGTTCTCATAACCTTTTTAGCTGGCATAGCTAAATTCTTTCCATTCTGGGAAAGTGGATGGAGGCAGTGGATGTGAAAACAAAAGTGCCACTGCAGTCTTTCATTTGGATTGTTTCTATACATATTGTAAATGTCACATTAGGAATTGGCACCCACTGGAACCAGATACAGAGCTGATGATCTGAAACCCTCCATCTCTATATAAAAGGTACAAAGAAACAATTAATCTCTAGTAGCTCTTACATTAGGTTTGTTGTTGTTGTTGTTGTATAGTTTCAGTCCTGTCTGACTCTTTATGACCCCATTTGGGGGTTTCTTGGCAAATATACTGGAATGGCTTGCCACTTCCTTTACCATCTTATTTTACAGATGAGGAAACTGAGGCAAACTATGTTAAGCAACTTGCCCAGTGTCACATAGCTTGTGTCTGAGGCCAACAGTCAATAATGTTAGGGGGACTTGCGACCTGGGTGGGGGGAGCAGCTCACCCAAAGAATTGGAGGCTCATTATGAATCTTGTAAAATGAAAAGAGATTTATTAGGAGAGAGGAATATATGGCTGGAAGTCTGAATCACTATGGATACTGTCCAGCTGAGTAAAAAGAAGAGCTATTTTTTTGTATGTTTACAAAACAAAGAAAGCAAAACTGGGGCTGGGGGTGGAATTAGCACCTGGGAGGGAAATCCAAAACTTGTGGGAAGGGCCAAACAACTAGGAGGGGATTTTTGAATAATGGGGCTTCAGTAAGATATGCAGCATGCATCCATATCTTGCATATCTTCTGGCAGACCTAGATACTGCTTATCAGCATACCTGGGTCCAGCTTGGCCACACCTTATTCCTGAGGTGGGAGGCAGAGCTGTTTTTCCCTTGGGGAATTTTAAGGATTTATTGGGAGTTGGAATCTTTAGGTTTCTTGGGGTCCCACTACAGTATACACACACACACACACACACACACACACACACACACAAACAAACACACAAACACACACACAGAGCCACACACACACACACACACACACACACAGAGCATTATAGTTTAAAAGAACATTTTCATATGTATTATTTTACTTCCATTTTAGGTAACTATTGTAGCAGCCCCCTGATATAGGCAGAGGTAGGTAAGGTAACAGATGCCCCCATTTTCAGAGGACCAAAATGAGTTACAGAGATGTTAGACGACTTGTTCAGAGCTAGCACAGAATGAATCTGATACCAGCATCTAATCCTGGAATTCTACCTCAAGGTTCTTTCCATAGTATCAAATCCTCTCTTGTAGCATCTTGCCTTCCTTTTGATATGGGGAGAAACCAATAGGAGAAAGCATGTGGGTCCTTAGGATTCCTCTGTAAAGAATTACACTCTCGCACAAGACCTAATTAGGAACAAAAAAAACAGGTTTATTGGGGTACAAGAGAAACCAGCTGGGAGGAAGGTTTTGCCTGAACAAAACGCTTTCCTCCCTGACTAGCTTGTGGAGTGCCATTTTATAGGGTTTAGATGGGATGGGTAAGAATCTCTTATTGGGTGAGGGGTTGGTGGTCTTTCCCCCTTGCGCTGGGGTAGGAGGAATCCCTCATGAGCCATCTGGTGGTGGGTGTCAACTTTGTCCTGATGGGTCTAAGCAGTCTGCTGATGGGCGGTTCCAGGTGGTCTTCTCCTGGATTACCTCATCCAGGTGCTTAGGAGGACTGGAATGTAGTGTGGTGGTCCTGGAGCATGCTCAGTTCGATCTGGTGCCACTTATCTCCGTTGGGTGTGTGTGTGTGTGTGTGTGTGTGTGTGTGTGTGTGTGTGTGTGTGTGTGTGTGTGTGTCCTTGATTGAGTTCAAGTATATTCTTATACAGAGGCAGAGAAGATGAAGGATATGAGAGATGCTGTAAAATCCTCTTCCCAAACCTTAAATATTCCTCCCATGTGGAAAAATGCATGAAATTTCCTTTTAAAAATACATTAAAAAATTTATTTGTCCAGAATATATTGTATTGCTTCCTTTAAGCATGCACACACTTTTGGAAAGGATAATACATTAAGGCAATCAGGCATTATCACCATAACACACTTTTATGTTGTTAGTTCATGTTCAGTCTAAAGGGAGAGGATGAGGCTAGGTTTTGATGGAACAATAGCAGAAAGATAAACTCAAAACACAGGGTACTTCCAAAGTTTGGAAGTTGGGGTGCAGGATGGGAGGGTGAGGGGTGGGGGGCAAGGCTTGTGGCAACTGGAGAGCCTAGGCTGGAAGAAAGGAGGCTTTAGGAGAAAGAATAGTGGAGTGCTTCATGCAAATTCCTCTTCTTTCACAATTCTGCCTGGGGCAAGCCCTGCTTCTTAGCCTCTATCCAAATGAGCAGGTTTGTAGAAATGCAGACATCTTCTCCTTAGGGAACAGAACAAAATATGAAAGCAGTCAGACATCTAAATTCCAGGCCATAGGGCACAATAATCTTAGGTTCTAACCACACCTAAAAGCAACTTCATAAGGGAATTAGTTACCAGATAAATATGGACTATTCCCTGGAGGCCCCTGAAAGAAATTACCTGTTTTAGTTGAAACTCTATGCAATAAACTTTAGGCTGTCTTGGGAATAGGTGATCAGAGGCCTTGAAGTTCCTTCCTACTGTTTTAGTAGAGTACTGAAGTTTATTGAACAATTGCACCCTGTAACTCATGGGCAAAGTAACCTTAAACACCCTTAGAAGAAGAGGGTCTCTGAGCTTCCCTCTTAGGAGGGGAGTCTTCACATGATCATGTGTTATATATTTTCTTCTTGGGACAAAATATGAAATTCCCTAACAGTTGGAAGGGTTGGATGGGTGACTTCATTTTGTTTCAATATTGTAAAATATTCATGATTTCATCAAATGTCTGCATGTCTTCCCACTAATGCAGGTCACAGCCCCTCTCTGCCCCTCAGTAAATATCTTTATGTATTCCTGGGAGAAAAAAACAAGATGACTCTTTAGTAGATAACATCATGGTGATGGACTATTCCACACTTCACTAGAGTAAGAATGATTCTTGTAATAGTATGATAGGGCCAGTCAGAGTTGGCAATTCACTGACAACCTTTATGAATCCAGGATTATTTTGTTTAACATGTGTTCAGTTGTTTTTCTGCTGTGTCCAACTCTTTGTGACTCTATTTGGAATTTTCTTGGCAAAGATAATGGAGTGATTTGCCATTTTCTTCTCCAGATTATTTTAAAGATAAGGAACTGAAGTCAAGAGAATTTAGTGACTTTTCTAGGGTCACACAGCTAAGAAGTATCTGAGACCAAGTTTGAATTCAGGAAGAAGAATCTTCCTGCACCACCTAATTGTCCACTGTTTTACAATTAGCTTTTAATTCTTTATAGTCTTCCTTGATCTTCCTGGTAGCATTCTCACTTTTCTACTTTGCATTTTATTCTTTGTTCATTTTAATATACAGTCAATTCTACTGTAAGGGATATTTTGAAAAAGTGGATTTGTTCCAATATGATTGATATATTAGGGAACATTTTTAGCATAACATGAATTTCAAATTGGCTTTTGTGGGCTTTATTGCACAAAAAACAATGAGAATGCAGAAAATTCACCACTTTACAAAAACTCACAACTTTTAAACCTTCCAACACCCACTTCTACAAGTAAACTTCAAGTCTTTGTCTAGGTAAAACTGGCATATTTTTGTACATTTTCAGTGTAATAGGAACTGGGAGAGGAGGAGAGATGATATAGATACCCCATCCCTGTGTCCCTTATTCTTTGATCCTAAGACATGGAGTTGCAAGAGTAAAAGGCCTGCCCAATTTGCTCATGCAGCTCTGAGTGGACAGGCTCACTATTCATTGTAATATTTGTGTATTTCTTATATGCATATGTATTATGTACAAAACTATACTACTGCCACTATTAGGTCCCTATCTTTTTAAAGTATCACTCATAAAGTTTTTTAGTAATTTATATATTTCTCAATATTTATTTATGTAATATGTATATGTAATGGGGAACTGGGGTACGGGTTAAGGTAGAGGTTGGAGTTTTTAGGAATTCTTCTTTAAAGAATTATACCCTCTTGAACACAAAAGTAGTTAGAATAAGGTGGTGGTTTATTTAGGAGCAAGGGAAGGGAAGGGTGGGGGAAGGGAAACCATGACAGAAATCCTTGGACTTCTCATGGGGAGATAGGCACAAAGCACATGGCTCAGAGGTACCAAATCGCCTCAAACAGGAGACTGGAAGGTACTTTTATAGAAGACTTATGGGGGGAGGGGTCACCATTTGACTGTGGAAAGTTCCTTTAGTGAGGGAGGACCATCCCCCACTGGTGGTAGCTGGGGGAATTGGGTGAGGAGTGGAGGACCATCCCCCACTGGTAGTGACTAGAGGAATTGGGTGAGGGGTGGCTACAGACCTCTTTTCGGGACACAAAGGCCGCAGCCACACCCAAATTTATTTCCCTAGGGTAAGGGAAACCAGAATGAAGGGTAGGAATCCCAAGCAAGCTCAGTCCCATTTGGTTCAGCTTATCTCTCTAGGCATTATCTGTCTTCTGGTTTAGTTTCTCAAGGAGAAGGTCCCTTGATGTGCCCCAGAGAAGTTCTGGGGTGCTCTGCACCCCATGACATATATATTTCTTGTCCACTTAATATGTATAAAACTGTGCTGACATTTTTATTAGGTATAGAGAATGAAATTTAACCAATAAATTAAAATGAGGCCATTTATCTAAGTATGATATTATCATTTATTAACAGGGCATGTGATTTTTTTTTTGTGTGGGACAGTGAAGGTTAAGTGATTTGCCCAGGGTCACACAGATAGTAAGTGTCAAATGTCTGAGGCCAGATTTGAACTCAGGTCCTCCTGAATCCAGGGCCTGTCCTTTATCCACTGTACCACCTAGCTGCCCCTAACAGGGCATGTGATCTTTTAATAAAGGACAGACCAAAGAGGCATGACTGGTCCCTCAGCTGTGGCTGGTCATGCCTCTTTCTGACTCCTAAGTAATAGAATATTAGCTGGTTTATGAAGTACAGCTTATTTCTAGTGAAATTGGCTGGAAAAATAAAAGTTATCTCAACCAAATTTCTTCTGTCTCTGTCTCCCTTTTCTAGATCAGGTCAAGCCAAATTTTGATGGCAGCAAGGACAAAGGGACAGGCCCACGGGAAAGACCTTGATTTGGCTGGCTTTTGTTTACAGGGTAAATAATAGTAAGGCTCCTTGCCCAGGGAGATGCCTTGGGAGTTAGAAATGATCCCATTACCTGGGTCACACTTTTCAGACACTGACAACCTTTTCTGGAGTGGGATGCTAACAAAAATAGGAGGAAAAAAGATGTATCACAAAAAAATTATTAATATAATATTATAATATACATTTTCCTCATAGGCTACTATCTTTTTTTATTATAAGGTGTCTGATGATTTTTTGAGCTTCTATTCTCCTAACTCCATTTTCTCTACAAGCTCTGAGGTTTCAATTAAATGATTTTGAAGAGTGCAGGGCTTAGGGGGAACACATATGCTAGGTTACAGAAGAACTGCTCTATCTACATTTTATTTTGTTATAGCAGACACTTTCCAAGAGAAAATTCCTGAAAACAATTTATCATTTGTTAAGCCAAAGGAAGTAACCTTCAATTTTTAAAATAAAATACTAACATTGACTATTATATTTTACTGAAATCAGTATTCATATTGTAGTTATGTTTTTTTTTTCCTTTTGACCCTGCTTTTCTCATTTTGTCTCATTTCTATCTTCCCATGTTTCTCTGAATTACCTGTCATTCTTTAATATATAGCAATCTTATGTTAATTTGTCAAATGTTTGTTAAGACACTCCCCAATCATTGGGCACACAATTTGTTTCCAGCTTTATTTTAGGACAACTTCATATTAACCTCTGTGTGCATGATGTACCATCATCCTGCCTCCCTTGCCCCTGCAGAACAGAATTCTTTAGTTCCTTTAGAGCTAGAACTATTTGTTTTTATGCCTATACATGTCCACTAAATTGAATTTATTTGAATTTTTAGAGTATTAAAAAAATAAAACAACTTGAATTATTATTTGAGATCACGGTATTAGATCTATTGTCAAATTCCAATAATTATGTTCCTCTGGTCTTTCTTCAAATAATCTCATTCACTTTCACATTGCCCTTATTTTCTTGAAGCTAGACATATCCCATATTCCTCAACTAACATTTATTTTTAAAAAGAAACAATTACTTTTGGGAACTTAGGTTCAAATTCCTCTTCTCACACTTACTGGTTATATGACTGAATGGTTGCTATCTATAAATTCTAGCTAGTCTGTCTAAAAAATCTAATGAGTGGGGCAGCTAGGTGGCGCAGTGGATAGAGCACTGGCACTGGAGTCAGGAGGACCTCAGTTCAAATCCGGCCTCAGACACTTGACACTTACTATCTGTGTGACCCTGGGCAAGTCACTTAACCCCAATTGCTTCACCAAAAAAAAAAATCTAATGAGTGGTCACCAATAAATTAGAAGCTTTAGAAGAGATTAGACTTCTAAGTATTTATTAAGCATTAGGATCTAATGATTAGAGAGAAAGGTAAAAATCTATTTCTAAGAGATCCCATCATCCTACCTTCCATAGAGAGGTCAGGAACAAAAAGGACCCAATGCTTCCTTTCTCCTCCCAGAAGTCTCTTCTCTGAACCAAAAACATCAAACATCACTTCCTGACGCCAAGGAGCTTACCTTCCAAGCCACATGTCTTGCCCTCAGATGCCTTCTCCTCATGGCAGAGCATTCCTACAGTAACTCTCCAGCAGGTGGCATCACTCCAATTGTCACATGACCTTGGGCAAGTTATTTAACTTTTGTGAAGGCCAAAATTGAATATACAGAGCATTAATCTCCCCTTGGAACTTTCCCTTTTATATATTCCTCCCAGGCCAATAAGAAAAGGAGCCTCTGAGCTTTAGTTCATAAAGGATCAGGTTTTATTGCTTAGGAATTAATTAGACCACAAAGGTGAAACCAATTAAGGAAATGAGGAAGTAGAAATACAGATGGATAGTCTTAACTCAAAAGCTAAGCCTATTTCCATCATTAACTCACCAGTCCTGAACTGCCAGCTAGAATGAGAACCAGCACACCCAAGACAGAGCAAGAAACATACCACCACTGAGCTGAGTGCCACCAGAGACTCCTCACCAGGCCGAAAGACCTCGAACTCCTTGAACACACCCCACCTCCCGGAAGTTGCCTCCTTTCTGGTAGCGTTCTACCTTCTCAGTAGCATATGTAATCTCAGGGTGGGCCAGGTGTGGCCCCTCCCAAATAATTCAGCTAAAACTTTCGATATTAATCTTTACCACAAATAATTTTTACCACACTTTCTTAGATCTCAGTTTCTTCATCTGAAAAATGAGAAAGTGGGACTAGAGTGCCTCTCAGTCCCTCCTAGCATTAAATCTATTTTCCCATGTCTTCCTGTGTATATGCTGAATGACAATGTGCTATAGTGGATAGAGAATTTTGCCTCAGAGTCAGGATAATGTGGGTTTAACTCTTGAGTCAGATATATACTGACTGTGTCACTTTGGGCAAGTGCCCTTACCTTTCAGTACCTCCAAGAAACTCTCAGAAAATTATAAATTGCATTGATGAAGGGTGTTTCTCACCTTGGAGTTTCTTATATCAAAGAATTGATAGGCCAAATTAATTTGGAGCAACATAGAAATTTGTGGATCAGAGAGAACTCCAATATCATCTCATTCAGGGGTTCTTATCTTTCTCAGAATAATATATTTAAATGCATAAAATAAAATGGACACGGTCATAAAGAAAACTAATTATATTGAAATATATCTAATATAACTAATTATATTGAAATATATCTAATATAACTAATTATATTGAAATTATCAAAATATAGATTTTTTAAAAAGTATTATGAAACCTTGATTCTGTGAGATTTAAAATTGGATACTAGAGCATTAACCTCCCCTTTTTAACCTTTCCCTTATTTATCTCCCAGACTAGTAAATGGAAGAAGCTTCTGATCTTTAGTTAGAGCTTTTATTTTTTGGAAATTACAAGGTGATGTTGATTAGAGGGATAGGAAAGTAGAAACACAAAACAAATAGTCTTAAGTCTAAGTTTAGTCTATATTCCTTATAAAACTCACCAAAAACCCAAGGCCACCTTTGAGGGGGAGAGCCACATCAAGCACGTGCTGTTATGGCGAGCCGGGCCGAGTCCAACCTCCATCAGCGTCTCTGTGTGCAGCACCAGTCATTGGACAAGGAGAGCAGAAAAAAGACCTCACTTCCGTTCTCTCCTTGCCTTTTAAGCTCACACCCTGGAAGTGGAGTGCCTAGCAGGCGGAGGTGGAGTACACGGCACGGTCTCCTCCCTGAAAGGGTGGTCCTTCAAAAACTGGCGTCTCTCCATTATCGCTAACTGACTGTTAAAAACTTTTTACCACAATTCCAACCCAATTATCTCATTTTAAAGATAAGGAAAAACATAACATAGGAAGTTACTCCCCCAAGATGATGCAACTAGATACAAGCAAATCTGAGACTAGAACCAAGTTTTCCTGATTCCTATCCTTGAGATCATTTTACTACATCATCATCATCATCATCATCATCATCATCATCATCATCATCATCATCATCATCATCATCATCATCATAATAATAAAAATGCCAGATAGACCATGATGAGAAAAGCCAAGATCTAGATGAAGTGTCCTAAAGAAAATCTGAGACGGGATTCATTCATTCAGCTGAAAATGAAGGCTTTCACAATCTGGTACTGGCTAAGAAATAGAGATGTAAATCTGTGGAATAGAACAGATAGAAATTACACTATAGTAAATGACAATAGTAATCTAGTATAGGATAAAGCCAAAGATACAAACTTTTGGAACAAAAACTCATCATTTGACAAAAACTGCTGAGAAAACTGGAAAACAGTATGGCAGAAACTAGGTATAGACCAACATTGCACACCATATACTAAAATAAGGTCAAAATGGGTACATGATTTATACATAAAGCATGATACCATAAACAAATTAAGAGAGAATGAGATCATTTATCTGTCAGATTTATGGTCAGAGGAAGAATTTTGGACCAAGGAAGATATAGAGAGCAAAACAAAATGTAAAATAGTTCATTTTGGTTATATAAAATTTAAAATATTTCACACAAACAAAACTAATATAACCAAGATTACAAGGGAAGTAGAAAACTGGGAAAGGCCTCACTTCTCAAATATATAGAGAACTGAGTCAAATAAAAATACAAGTCATTCCCCAATTGATAAATGGTAAAAGGATATAAATAGACAGTTTTCATGCAAAGATATCAAAGCTATCTATAATCATATGAAAATATGCTCTAGATCATTCCTGATAAGAGAAATGCAAATTAAAACTACTCTGAAGTATCACCTCATACCTATCAGAGTGGCATATATAATGAAAATAGAAAATATTGGATGTTGGAGGGGGTGTGGGAAAACTGGGATGCTAATTTACTGTTAGTGCAGTTTTGAAAAGATCTAACAATTCTGGAGAAAAATTTGGAACTATACCCAAAGGGTTATAGAATTGTGCCTACCCTGTGATCCAGCAATACAACTGCTAGATTTATATTCCAAAGACATCCCCTAAAGAAAAAAAGACCAATCTGTACAAAAATATTTATAGCAACTCTTTTTGTGGTGGCTAAGAATTAGAAATCAATGGAATGCCCATCAATTGGGGAATGGTTAAACAAGCTGTGTTATATGATGGTTATAGAATATTATTGTGCTATAAGAAATGACAGGCAGGATGACTTCAAAAAGGCCTGGAAAGAGTTGTAGAAACTGATGTATAGTAAAGTGAGCAGAACCAAGAGAACATTATACATAGAGACAGCAATGTTATTTCATGAAGGACTGTGAATGACAACTATTGTCAATAATATAATGATCTAGGACAATCCCAAAGGACTATTGATAAAAGAAACTATCCACATCCAAAGAAAGAACTGATATTGAATGAACAGACTGAAGCACATCATTTTTCACTCTAATTTTTTTCTTTTAATCAAGTTTTCTTGACATTGCTTGTTCTTGATGAAAACACAGCATCTTTTAGAAATCTCTGCTTCCCTTTTTTAAATGCTCAGAAAGCACCCCTTAAATCTGATGTTTTAGAATACTAATAGTAATTAAAATACTAATACTAATACTAATAGTAACTAAAATACTAATACTAATAGTAATGAAAGTTAATTCCCAATACTGTTAATAGTTTAAAGATTCTACTTCTTTCCTTTTTTTTTTTTAAATCAGGACTATATTTGCCCAATTCCACTTTTTTTCAAAAAATAGATCATGAACAGTACATCACCAATCTTATCTACTAATTCTTTTCAGTGTTATGGATATTATTTGTACAGACCTCATGACTTAATCTCAGGGATGGCAAGGAGGTTTTCTCCTAGTCTCCTGTTACCTTTCTAGGCTTCTTATACCTTACTCTCTTTTATACAGTCTTTGACCCAGGAACATTGGCATCCTTTCTATTCCTTACATATGTAAGGAGCTAAAATTCTAGCAATACTATCTAAAATCTAATGAGTGGTTGCCAATACATTATAAGATTTAGCAAGAGTATTTAAGTGTTTAAGTATTTATTAAAGAGCATTAGGATCAGAGAGAAAGGTAAAAATCTAACTATTTCTAAGAGACCCCATCATATGGCCAGCTATGGCAAGGTCAGGAACAAAAAAGGACCCAACACTTTCTCCTTCCTCCCAGAAGCCTCCCGTGAGACTGGGAATATCCCCTACACAGAGCTCCAAGATAATTGGCTGTTAGTTTTGATAGACAGTACCCACAAGCAAACATCACTTCCTGATGCCAAGTACCTGACAGCATGGTTTGCCCTCAGATGCCTTCTCCTCATAGCGGAGCTTTCCTATAGTAACTCTCCAGCAGGTGGCATCATTCCAATTGTTACACATAGAATAATTCATCTCATGACTGGATATTTTCACAGGCTGTCCTCCATGCCTGAATATTCACCCTCCTCCTCATTGCCTCCAGGTTTCCTTGACTTCCTTCAAGTGCCAGCTGTCTTTTTTAGGAAACCTTTTGTGAACTCTCTTAATGCTCATGACTTCCCTCTGATGATTATCTATGTTTTATTCTGTATGTATCTTGTTTGGTCATAGCTGGGTTTTTGTTTTGTTTTGTTTTGGCATGTTTTCTTCCCCATTAGACTGTAAGTTTATTGAGAGCAGGAGCTGTCTTTTTTATTTCTTTGTATCCCTGGTGCTTACTTAGCACATTGCCTAGCACATAGGAGGCACTTAATAAATACTTGTTAACTGACTGATACATTCTCTTTTCTTCTGTGAATTTTCTCTAGATTTCAACTCCCATTTAACTTTAATGTTTCTATCTTGCAAATGTTAATGATCATTCTCCTCAGGGCAAATTTAAAAGCAAAATAGGAGTTCGGTGGGTCTTCCTTTCCTTTGGTATCTATTATGATAGTCACACAGACAGTAAGTGTCAAGTGTCTGAGGCTGGATTTGAACTCAGGTCCTCCTGAATCCAGGGCCGGTGCTTTATATACTGTGCCACCTAGCTGCCCAATATGGGTGCAGCTTACTGTCTGTGTGACTCTCATAAATGTTTGTTGCTAAAAAAAAAAAAAAAAAAAGAGAGAACGGGGTGGGAGGGATCAGGAAAGATTTCGTTGTAATGGTATTTTAAAAACTAGAATGAATTAATTGATGTCTTTTGTTTTTACAATACAGGCATTTCCTGAGATATGTTTCCCCACCTCAACCTTCCCTTGTAATGAAGAAAAACTATTAACAAAACCAGCTAAGACAGAGAGAGCATCATATAACAATTCTCCTATGACCCTACTCCACTATCTCTATGACTTACCATAGCAGTGGCTCTTTATCATGGAGTCTGTATGGTTGTAGCAACCAGTCTCATTTGTCTGCATTTTTTTAACCATTTTTTTTTGTACAAAATTCCAGAGAGATGGTCTAACTAATTCACTGGAGTAGATGGTGGGTTGTAGAACGCAATATGACTAGGGAATTTTGGGTGCCACCAAAATGTAGAGGGCCTTGAATACATTATTGTTAATCAAAAATGATCTGTTCTGTGAAAAGCTCAGATTTTTAACAGCCTATAAGTCTACTTTCTTTAAATCAGCCAGCTAATATAACTTAATTAATTGACCATATGTCCCTGATACGTCACTATAACATTGACCATGGGGTTCAAGTCAAGTGACCAGCTGAATGCTGAAATTACCTTAGAACTCCTTTTGATAATTTAGTAACTAAAATGCCATGAACTTGTCCATGTATTTCCATATATCTTCCAATATTCTAGGCCCAACCTTTTGTTTCTTTTAATATTTCAAGTGGTAAAGCATAATATTTGCACTGTCTGTTATTCCTTATTTTTATGGATGATTGCATCATTTCTTTTCTTCTATGACTCTTTTCACAAGAAAATCATATTTTGAGGCATCTTCCTTAACCCACCAAGTATATACCCATCATTTCCCTTTAGATAATCTTTGATTTTGCTTCTTTTGAAATCATACTGTGTTATAAAATGCACAAATATAGTACAATCACCAGAAAATCAGGTTTGATTTTTTTTAATAGCTAAAAAAGATAAACTTTGGAGGGAGCATAAAAGTAGAGGTAAGAGGGGAAGACAGTGGGGCACTCAGGATTGGTGAAATAACCATGCACTTTCCCAAGTGAAATACAGCCTGATATAATCTTAGAAAAATCAAGACATGTACCTGTGAACCAATCCAAGGGATCCTATAATTCAAACTGTATATTGTAATCTGGACAACAATTTTTTTTGCTCACTTTGTTTCTCTAGTATAGTTGATAAGACCTATTTTAAATGACTGTCAGTTTCATTGATGAGGCTTTTTACTATTCTAGTGCTCAATATTCTATTAATACAATATCATCAATAAATATTATCAAGTAGAGGTAAAGCTATGTATATCTGGATTGAGATTATTTGAAATTAGATATTAATGAGAAATTTTGTAGAATATGGTATATAAAGTCTTAGAAAACATTGATTTCCATCTAATCCTTAGAGAAATGATATTTAATTGCAGGACATCAGATAAGATTGTAGAATCTATTAAAAACTTAAACAAATTTCCATGTGTTCATTGTTAGCAACACCCATCTTTCTTCCCACCAGCTGCTTAAAAATGGAATGTTGCTGTTACGGAGAGAATTTTCTCAGGCCTAATTGCTTTCACCTAAATTATATGACAATAGTATTTTAGGTGTTTTAATGTAGGGGCCAAGAAAGCAAGAACCAATGAGTAAGATGTGATGGATACAGAAATAGTAATGGTAAAAAATGAAACCTGGATTGTTGAGAGTATCTCCAAATATGTCATTAGATAAACAGAAAAAATGGATTGAATCTGCTGCCTCAGGCAGTGAAGAAACCAAATTTCTATTGTGAATGGTTAAGATTTCTTATAGAAGACACTAGAAAAATAATTTTACAAAAGGCATTCAGCATATTCATATTTTAAGACCCTTCAGGGCAGAAAACTAATGAAAATTAAAGTCTTTGCAAGTATTACCCAAGTAAATCATCAAGGAAATTCCAAATTGGCTCTTTGGTTGTTGTCATCCTTTAGGGGAAAGGTAGATGAAAGTACTTAGTACTTTTAAATTACAAGCAAATTTAAAGTCAAGAAAATGATCTTTTGACTCTCAAAGGAATAAATCAGCCCTACCATTGAACTACAGAGGGTTACTTGCATAGCATTAAACCCAGCCCAGGATGACATTTATGAAAACTCTTCACTATTAGACTCATGCAAGGAATCAAGAAGTGCTTTTTAGTCCTAAGAAAAAAGGACAGGGACAGAGGTGCTACACCTGTGATTTCATTGACATTGGAATCTACCAACTAGTATTGGCAACTAGATGGTTCAGTGGATAGAGTGCTAGAGCTGTAGACAGGAAGATGACTTTAAAACCTACATCATACCCTTACTAGATATGTGACCTTGGACAAGTCATTTATCATCTCTCATTGCTTCAATTTCATCACCTATAAAAAAGTATAATAAAAACACTTGACTTCCAATTTCTGTGTTTCTAAAGTACTATATAAATGCTATCATCAGTCTCATCCTCAATATCATTATAATGTGAGGAACTTCTTCAATGAAGATTGGCACCTTTTCTTCCATGTGTAGTCTCAGAGTATGACCTAGAGCAAAAGTATCAAACTCCTGGCTGCATGGGCCACCCCTCCCCCCAGACTTCCAGAACCAGAATAAAGCATAATTGGAGAACACAACAAAAAAGTACAAATAAAATAAAATATGGATAATTTTAATTTGTGGTTTTCTAAATCAATATGGGACCCATAGGAGTCTGCTTCTATTTGAGTTTGACATCACTGGCCAAGATCAAAAGGAAATTAAATGACTTCACCAAAGTTACACAGCCAATATTTGTCAAAGGGAGGAGGACTTCAACTTTGATCTGTTTGCTATTCCTTAAGCATAATACTACATCTCTCAACTCTGAACATTTTCACTGGTCATCCTGTATGCTAGGAATTCTCTCCCTTCTCTTTTCTTCCTCTTGGCTCCCCTCATTTGCTTCAAGTCTCGGCTAAATTCCTACTTTTGCAAGAGGCTTTTGCAAGTACTCCTTAGTTTCAGTGTCTTCTGTCTGAGATTATCTATTATTAACTTGAATAGATCATGTTTGTACAAAGCTGTTTCCCCCACTATACTGTCAACTCCTGGAGAAGTGGAGCTTTTTTCTTTCTTTCATTTCTGTATCCTGAATGCTTAGCATAGTGCCTAACACATAGTAGGTGTTTTATAAATACTAATAATAACTGACCTCATTGTTGTATCCCTTTGAAACCTGGACAGTATACTAGCACCATGCAGGAAACTGAATTGCTTCCATTTCTGAAGATCATCTGGCAGGATAATGTACCAGACACTCAGGTCGTCTCTCAAACTAAAATGCCAAGTATTCAAAATCTACTGCAGAGAGTGCAACTCTGCTGGGCTGGTCACATTGTTTGAATGACAAATGTATGCTTTCTTAAAAGACTATTTTCTAGAGAACTCAGACAAGGAAGGCGTTTACATGGTAGTCAGAAGAAGTCATGTAAGAACACTCTGAAGGTCTCTCTGGAGAATTTTGGAATTCATGGAATGACATGGGAGATTCTGGCAAAGGACCACCCAGCAAGGTGTGACCACAATCAAAGAAGGGTCTTGTGCTCTTTGAGCAAAGCAGAATTGCAGTAGCTCAAAAGAAATGTGAGATACACAAATTTAGAGCATCCATTGCAAATGTTCCCATGGACTATTTGTGTTTGACCTGTGATAGAGCATTCTGAGTTTCTATTGGTCTGATCCACCACGGTCAGAAACACTGTAATTTAATTCTAATAAAGTGATGTAATTTTGCTCCTCTTTGAGAATGAAGGGCAACAACAAATAGCTAACATCTAGAGTTTTTACTATGTGCTGGGCACTGTTCGAAGTGCTTTATAATTATTATCTAATCTTATACTCTCAAGAACCCTGGAATTTAGGTGTTAAAATTATTCCATTTTATGGAAGAAGAAACTGAGGAAAACAGAGGTTAAATAACTTGTCCAGGGTTACACAACTAATAAGTTTCTGAGGTCAGATTTGAGCCTAGGACTTTGTGACTCTAGACCTAGCATTCAAACCACTGTGTTCCCTCCCTTCCCCTATATGCTAGTTGAAATGATTTCTTGGCTCCTAGGCCAGTTGTCTCTCCATTATGCCACTCTGATTCATTCATCCTTATGAATAATACACCTAAAACATAGAAGATACATTTGATGATTTTGCCCTATGAAAAGAAATATAGTACATCTAAATTAATGTGTTTCAGAAAATGTAATTCAATAACTAATGTATTTTTTTTTTTAGCAATTACTTTTTGCAGGGGACTTTGCTTGGTGATCCTAGTACAATGACAAAACAAGACAATCTCTACACTCAGGAGCTTGCTCTGGAATTGGAGATAATGTCAAAGTAACTTTAATAGCAGTAGAAATGTGATAAGTACACAGGCGAGGTTCAAATATAGTGTTATATTTACCACTCTGATAGGTATGAGGTGAAAACTCAGAGTGGTTTTAATTTGTATTTCTCTTATCAATAATGATCTAGAGCATTTTTTCATATGATTATACATAGCTTTGATTTCTTTGCCTGGAAACTGCCTGTTCATATCCTTTGACCATTTATCAATTGGGGAATGACTTGTGTTTTTATAAATTTGACTCAGTTCTCTATATATTTGAAAAATGAGGAGTTTATCAAACATTTTTGTTTCAAAAATTCTTTCCCAGTTTCCTGCTTCCCTTGTAATCTTGGTTACATTAGGTTTTTCTGTGTGCAAAATCTTTTTAATTTTATATAATCAAAATGATCTATTTTATATTTTGTTTTACTCTCTATATCTTTTTTGGTTCTAAAGTCTTCCTCTGCCCCTAAATCTGACAAATGAACAATTCCATGGTCTCTTAACTTGCTTATGGTATCATCCTTTATGTGTAAATCATGTACCCATTTTGACCTTATTTTATTATACAGTGTGAGATGTTGGTCTATATGGAGTTTCTGCCATACTGTTTTCCAGGTTTCTCAACAATTTTTGTCAAAGAATGAGTTTTTGTCCCAAAAACTTGGATCTTTGGGTTCATCTTATACTAGATTACTATAGTCATTCGCTATAGTGTAATTTATACTTATTCTATTCCGCTGATCTAACTCTCCATTTCTTAGCCAGTACCAGATTGTTTTGATAATTACCGCTTTAAAATACAATTTGAGATCTGGTACTGCTAGACCACCTTCTTTCATATTTATTTTATTGATTCCCCTGATATCCTTGAGCTTTTGTTTTCCAGATGAATTTTGTTCTTTTTATTAGATCTATAAAATATTTTTAGATAGTTTGATTGGTATACTACTAAATAAACTTTGGTAGGACTTTCATTTTTATTGTATTGGCTTGGCCTACCCATGAACAATTAATATTTTTCCAGTTATTTAGATCTTACTTTATTTCTGTGAAAAGTGTTTTGTAGTTCTAGTCATATAGTTCCTGGGTTTGTCTTGGCAGGTAGACTCCCAAGGATTTTATATTGGCCACAGTTATTTTAAATGGAATTTCTCTTTCTATCTGTTGTATTATATAGAAATGCTGATGATTTATGTGGGATTATTTTTTATCCTGAAACTCTGCTAATGTTGTTAATAATTTCAATTAGCTTTTTGGTTGATTCTCTAGGATTTTCTATGTATAACATCATATAATCTGCTAAGAGGGATAGTTTTGTTTCCTCATTATCTATTCTAATTTCTTTAATTTCTTTTTCTTTTCTTATTGCTATAGCTGACATTTCTAGTACAATATTCAATAATAGAGGTGAAATGGGCATCCTTGCTTCATTTCTGTTTGTATTGGGAAAGCTTCAAACTTATCCTCATCACAGATAATGCTTGCTGATGGTTTTAGATAAATAGTACTTATCATTTTAAGGTAAGCTCCTTTTATCCCTAAGCTCTCTAGTGTTTTTAACAGGAATGGGTGTTGTATTTTGTCAAAAGCCTTTTCTGCATCTATTGAGGTGATAATATGATTTCTGTTGGGTTTGTTATTGACATGGTCAATTATGCTGATAGTTTTCCTAATATTGAACCAGCCCTAAATTCCTGGTATAAATCTCATAGTGTATCATCCTTGTGATATATTACTGTAATCTTTTTACTAGTATTTTATTTAAAATTTTTACATCAATATTCATTGACAAGATTGGTCTATAATTTTCTTTCTCTGTTTTGGCTCTTTCTGGTTTGAGTATCAGTACCATATTTGTCTCATAAAAGGAATTTGGTAGGACTCGACTTATTTTCTCAAATAATTTATATAGTATTGTGATTAATTGCTTTTTAAATGTTTGGTATGTGAGAATCAGAGTGCTACCAACCTGCTGAGAAAGATATTGCAGGGAAGCTCTACCATGAGGAGAAAGCATGAAATGACATCTGGAGGTTTCAAGGGTCAGATTGGCATCAGGAAGTGATGTCTGCCCCCTGTGGGTCATGTCAATCAGAGCTACCAGCCAATTAGCTTGGAGCTATGTGTGTGGGTGGCCCTGTTTCCTGTTTCACAGGAGGCTTCTGGGAGAAACCACAGGGAAGTGAGGTCTTTTGATTCCGGACTTGGGGCTTGGCAGGAGGACTGATGCTGGCTCTTAGATAGCTAGACAAAGACTGTTTTACCTCTCTCTTTCTCTCTTCACTAACTTCTTTTTGGGGGGGGGTTAGTGAGGCAATTGGGGTGAAGTGACTTGCCCAGGGTCACACAGCTAGTAAGTGTTAAGTGTCTGAGGCCGGATTTGAACTCAGGTACTCCTGACTCCAGGGCTGGTGCTTTATCCACTGTGCCACCTAGCTGCCCCTTCACTAACTTCTAATATGCTTTAATAAACACTTAAAAGGCTAAACTCTTGCTAAAGCTTCTAATTTAAGGCAACCACTCATTAGATTTTAGACATCACAGCGAGGATTTTAGATGGCTTGTTCACTTTTTTTCTTTTCCCTAAAATTGGGTTATTTTAGTATTTTATTTCTTCTGATAATCTGGGTAATTTACATTTTTCTAGATATTCATCCATTTAGATTGTCAACTTTATTGCCTTATAACTGGTAAAAATAGTTCCTAATAATTGTCTTAATTTCCTCTTCATTGGTGGTAAGTTTACCCCTTTCATTTCTGATACTATTAATTTAGTCTTCCTCTTTCCTTGTTTTGATCAAATTAACCAATGGTTTATCTGTTTTATTGTTTTTTTTTCATAAAACCAGATTCTAGTTTTATTTTTTAATTCAACGGTTTTCTTACTTTCAATTTTATTAATCTCTCCTTTGACTTTCAGGATTTCCAATTTGATGTTTAGTTAGGCATTTTTAATCCATTAATTTTCTACTTTTTTTTAGTTCCAGGTCCAATTCATTGATCTGCTTTTTCTCTATTTTATTGATGTAAGCAGTTAGTGATATAAAATTTTCCCTAAGTACCACTTTGGCTGCACCCCATAAGTTTAGATATGTTGTCTCTTCATGGTTATTTTCTTTAAAGTAATCATTTAAAGTTTCTATATTTTGTTCTTTGACCCACTTGTTTTTTAGGGCCAGATTATTTAATTTTTAATTTCTCTTTCAATTGTCCATTATTGAATGTAAGTTTTATTGCATTATAATCTGAAAAGGATGTGTTTACTATTTCTGGTTTTCTGCATCTGGTTGTAAGGTTTTTATGCCCTAATACATGGTCAACTTTTGTGTAGGTCCCTTGTACTGCTGAGATGAAGGTATATTTGTTTCTATTCCCATTCAATTTTCTCCAGAGATGTATCATATCTAAATTTTCCTGAATTTTATTCATTTCCAAAACTTCTTTCTTATTTATCTTTTGGTTAGATTTATCCAGTTCTGAGAAGAGAAGATTAAGGTCCCCCACTAGGAGTTTTATTATCTATTTCCTCCTGTAACTTATTCAAGTTCTTCAAAAATTTAGATGCTATACCTTTTAGTCAATATATGTTATATATTTATATAACTTCATTGTCTATGGTACCTTTCAGCAAGATATAGTTTCCTTATCTCTTTTAAGTATATCTATTTTTGCTTTTGTTTTGTCTGAAATCATGTTTGCTATCCCTACTTTCTTTGCTTCATCTGAAGCATAATAGATTCTGTTCCAACACCTTATGTTTAACCTGTGTGTATCTCTCTGCTTCAAATGTTTTTCCCGCAAAAACATATTGTAGAGGGGGAAGCTAGGTGGTGCAATGGATAAAGCACCAGCCCTGGATTCAAGAGGACCTGAGTTCAAATCCGGCCTCAAACACTTGACACTTACTAGCTGTGTGACCCTGGGCAAGTCACTTAACCCTCATTGCCCTGCAAAATTAAAAAAAAAAACATATTGTAGGAATTTGGTTTTTAATCCATTCTGCTATCCACTTCTGTTTAATGGGTGAGTTCATCCCATTCACATCTATAGTTATGATGACTATGCTATTTTTCACCTCTTCATACCCCAACTCTTACCCCCCCACACCCTTTCCTTCCTCACAAGTGTTTTACTTATGGTCTTCACCTTCCCCAATATCCTTCCCTTTGTATCAGTCTCCACTCCCCTTCTATTATCCTCATTCCTTTTTAAACTTCCTTATAGGGCAAGATAGATTTTTATACCCAACTGAATGTGTTTGATATTCTCTCTTTGAGCCAACTTTGATGAGAGTAAGGTTTAATATTTGCCACTGCCTACCCCCTACTCCCCGTCTTCCTTTCTATTAAGATAGTTCATTCATGCCTCTTTTTGTGTATGTGTGACAGTTTACCCCATTCATTTCCCCCCTTCCTTCTTCCATGCATTTTTTCTTACCCCTTTATTTTGTTTTTTGGGGGTATTGTCCCATAAATGTCACACCTTATAACCCCACCCTCTGTCTACACATACTCCTAATTATTCTTATAATAACATTGTTAAGACTTACAAATATTTTCATCCCTTCAATATCACCTTATGACCACATCCTCTTTATACATATACTCCTTCTAATTGCTCTTATAATAAATCTGTTACCACTTACAAATATTATCATATAGAAATATAAAGTTTAATCTTATTGAATTTCTTACAATTTTTCTTTCTTGTTTCTTTTTTACCTTTTTATGTTACTCTTGAGCCTTGTATTTAGAGGTCATTTTTTTTTATTCAACTCTGGCCTTTTAATAAGCAATTCTTGAAAGTCCTTTATTTCATTAAATATCCATTTCCCCCTCTCCTCCCCGCCCCAAGTATATATTCAATTTTGCTGGGTAGGTAATTCTTGGTTGTAAACCTAACTCCTTTGCCTTCCTGTATATTATATTCCAAGCCCTGTGATTCTTTTATGTGGAAGCTGACAAATCCTGTGTAATTATCACTGTAACTCCACAGTATTTGAATTGTGTCTATTGGGCTGCTTGCAATACTTTTTTCTTGATCTGTGAGCTTTGAAATTTGGCTATGATGTTCTGGGGAGTTTTCATTTTGAGATATCTTCCAGGTGGTGATTGGTGGACTCTTCTATTTTACCCTCTGGTTCTAATATATCAGGGCAGTTTTCTTTGATCAACTACTCCTTTAAGGAAGGGGAGGATTCCAATAGGTAGACAAGGAATAAATAATTCTAGAGACAAAAGTGGTAAAAGACAAAACAAAGTTAAGGAGTGATTGAGTTAAAGGAATGTTTTGTCAGGAATATATAGAATGGAAAGGCATTCACAGTAAAACTAGAAAGCCACAATGGAAACAAATTATAGAGATCCTTGAATGCTGAGCAGTTATTTTTCTAGGCAAAAGAGTTTGTAGCGTGTGTGTGTGTGTGTGTGTGTGTGTGTGTGTGTGTGTGTGTGTGTTTTAAGGTTAGCACCAGAGAGAGCCACTGAAGGAAGGCTTTTGAGGAAGGGGGGTGATGTGTTCATGCCAATACATTTGGAAATCTACTTTGCCAACAGTGGCTATAGGAGAGACTAAAGATAGGGAAAATATTTATGAAATTAGAAAGCTGTTACAATAGTCCAGGTGGAAGGCAACCAAGGCTTGGACCAGGGTCATAAGTATCAGGGACTTTGAAAAGGAAGAGCCAGAGACAAATATCAAGGTGAATAAATTGACATCACCTGGAAACTGATAGGTTGTAATGAGGGAAGGAGACTTAAGAGTTAATTATGAATCAGTAGTTTTAAGCCTGGGTAACAGGAATAATGATGGGATCAGAATCCAAACTAGGGAAGTCCAGGGGCAGGGGTAGGATTTGGGGTAAAGATGATGATTTCAATTTGGGGAAATCTTAAGCCTTTGGTGGATGTATCCAGAAGGCACATTTGTGAGAAAGAACAGAGAGTGGAAATCAAAGTTATATAAGTTTTCACATTCTGAAATTTCTCTATGCCTTAAATCTTATGTGAAAGGAATTATGAGGATATGCTCTTCACCTCTCCCTCACCCCCAAACAAACAAAACTTGAAACAAATATGTAGTTTTGGGTCGAGTAACTCATTAAGTTCAACAAAGTATTCTTTGCAACTTCCAATATTCACCATAGTATAGTGAAAGAGGGGAGCTAGGTGTCTCAGTAGATAGAGCTTCAGACTTGGAGTCAGAAAGACCTGAGTTCATAGTTGTGTGACCCTGGGTAAGTCACTTAACCCTGTTTGCCTCAGTTCTCTCATCTGTACAATGAGCTGGAGAAGGAAGTGGCAAACCACTCCAGCAGTACCTTTGTGAAGCAAGAAATGGGTACATCGAAATTTGGACACAACTGAAATGACAACAAAAATTATTCTCTCTGTTATACAGATGATGGAACTGGGGCTAATAGAGGTTGTGACTTGTCTAGTGTCATAATGTTAATAAGTACCTGAGATAAGATTTAAACCCAGGTCTTCTTGAACCCACTGCCTAGTGCCCTATCTTCTATTTAGGTGGTGTAGATATGGGATCTGATGTCTGAAATATCTGAGTTCTAATCCCACCTCAGGCACTTACTAGCTCTGTGACTTATGCAAATCACTATATCTCTCTTGGCCTCAGTTTCCTCCTTTCTGAAACATAGATGATGATAATAGTGACTATCTTAAAAGGGTGTTGTGAAGATAAAAATCAAATCACAGTTTTAAAATATTTTGCAAAACTTAAAGAACTTTATAAAATGCCAATGATTATTATTGTGATACAATCTCTTACTTGAACATTTTTGTTTTTGTTCAGTCATTTCAGTTGTGTCTGTCTCTTCATGACCCCATTTGGAGTTTTCTTGGCAAACATTCTAGAGTGGTTTGCTATTTCCTTCTCTAGTTTATTATACAGATGAGGAAACTGAGGCAAACAGGGATAGTGACTTGGGCAGGGTCACACAACTATTAAGTATCTGAGGCAAGATTTGAACTCATGAAGATGGGTCTTGAACATAACAAGTGCTTAATAACAATTTATTGAATTAAATTGGATTTCTGTAATGTTTTCCAGTTACAAAGCATCTGACATGCACCACTTCATTTGATCCTTACATGCCTAGGAAATAGGTAATACAATCTAACCCAGTTTTACAGATTATGTGACTAAGACACAAACAAAAAACAACACCCTTCTTCACTAAACAACAACAACAAAAGAAGTGACTTGAGATCACATACATTTGTAAGTAATACATATAGGTTCAACCCAAGTTATTGACTGCAAGTTCTAAGTTCTTTCCACTATGTGACTATCAGAAAAAAAAATATTGCCTGATGAATATGCATCATATGTGTGTGTGTTTCTTATCTTCCCCTTGCTCTCAATGAAAACATACGGAGGGAACAAGGAAGCTTTGGCAGACTTTTATCCAAGTCACATCTTTATAGCCACCTTTTTTGAAAGAGAAAGGAGAAGAATAGAAAATCCCCTGCACTTATTATTTATTGATTTTTAAAAAAGCATTTGACTCTGTAGAACAAAATGTAGCCTTGACATCTTTCCCTGGACAAGGTGTTTCCCATATATATATATCAAAATATTACAAGACCCTTGACAGGTGGGAGTACAGAGATAGCTTTGTTCACCCATCCTCTGAGTACTGACATCAAATAGAATGTCAAACAGAAAGATATGTGTTCCCCTAAGGTGTTTACTAGAGTTGTAGAAGAGGTCCTGTGCAAAGAATAAACTAAAGATTTACTAAACTTTATTTTTCCTGTTAGATCCTATGCTCCTGCAAGGCAGGGTGTCAATTCACCATTACACTTCTCAAAGCACCTAGTACAGAACCTTGATAGCGATATTTGATGAATAAAATAAATATCTATTTAATATTGACTAACAACTGGGAAAGGGTACTACAAGTTATTAATCCAAGACTTCAGTCCTTTCCTACCAAATGCCTGCTCCATAATGAACACACATTATGAACAGAAAACAAACTTTTGCATCCAAGTATATAGTAAAACAGAAAGCAGAGAAGGTATTCATATGGGACTATGTACCAGGTGATTCACAGAATGAATGAACTCTCCTATTATGGAGTAAGATAATTCAGCTCAACCAAGAAAGTCTCAGACCTTACCCTAGGGAAAATTATCTAAGGTGTCTAGTGTAGTAAGCTGAAAATAGGGAAATCATTAAAATGATGGTTCCTCTATTTTTTCCTAGAGTATTTCTTTTCATTCAGGAACATAAAGAGAATTTGGAAGAAGATATCTTCTCTCTAGAAATCAAGGACAGAGGAGCAGTATCTCATTTTCTCAAGCTTCCATCAATTGTTCTTCATGCAAGAAGATTGAATAATCAGTATTTACCAATGAGAAGAGTCTTATGCAAATGACTTTTAAATAATATGGATTACATATTTTTTAATTCTTTGCCAATGAGATATTCAGTTCAGTTGGAGTTCATTGTCCATTCTCTATGTATATATGTATGTATGTGTATATATGCATATATATATTTGTGAGGAGTACTTTGTTGTCACAAATAATATATTAAATATTATTAATATTATTGTCACTTGCTGCCCCAAAGAATATATTATTTATTTATTTAAAATAATTAGCATTTATTAATAATCCATATATTGATAAATAATATATTGCTTGTGGCAACCAATGACCTTACTGAATAATAATATATGATATTAATAATATTAAATATATATTATTTCTGACAACAAAAGACTCCCTCAATTTCATCTCTCATATCTAATCCCCTTCTTTTCACTCACATGATCATCATACTAGTTCAGGCCCTTATTAGGTCTTCCTAATTGGATTCCTGGATTCCTGACTATCTCTCCAACACACCTTCCACAAAGCTGCCAAAACATTCTACCTACAAGCTTAGTTATGTCACTTAACTCTCAAAAGCTAGGATGATATACAAATGTTTCAGTTTGGAACTTAATGCCTTTAACAATGAAATGTCATCCTCACTTTCTAGGCTTATTGTACATTTCTCCCTTTGTGCATACCAGTAAAACTTGTCTATTAACTATTTCCTGAAATTGGCATCTCTTTCCCACCTCTATATGTCTGTATAATTTCTTAATCATGCTTGAATGACACTTAGTTCATCTCTGCCTTTTAGTATCTCCAGAATCATTCAAAGCTTAAATCATGTTCCACTTGCTACAGGAAAGCCCTTCTTGGTCCTCTTTATTCATAGTTCTCTCTCATTCCTCAAATCAATCTGTGGATAAAATCATGTTTCAAGCAAGCAGAGGTGTTTTATGCAAGGATAGCTATATCTGGACAACCAAAAAGAAGAAGAAGAAGCATATGATTCTCATGGTACGGTCACACTGGGACAAAGCCCTAATTTCCCTGTCCTACTTCCAGATCTAGTTCCAAAAAGAGACAGACATACCTAGCAAAGTTCAGCCATTTTCTTATGAGGCTAGATTTTTTTTTCACTTTCATTACTCAAATAGTAAATTAATTTTTATATCTTGGTCCTGAGTTATTCAGATCATAATCTGCACTTTCAGCTAAATGAAAGGAAATTATCAAGCATGCTATTGGTCTTGGGAGAATTTGGATTAACCTTTATGTTTTTTTTTTTTTCTATCAATGGTGGCAGGTATCACACAATGCTTCATTGCATTACTATAGTTAACAACATTAATCAAAAGGTTTGGAAAACACTAACTCACACAAGGTACAACACACTAAGACTAATGCCAAAATCAATCTCTGCAAATAGATAAATAAGGATTGCTCATGTGAAAAAGGAGCTTTCTCCCATTGAACCTTGGGAAATATATCCATGCATAGATCTAACTCCCATTAACTTCGTTGGAGCTTACCTCATAAATCCTCTGTCTTCAATGAGAACAAGGATCTAGAGCTGCGTAATAGAATCACAATTGGATAATACCAATGTTTATACATTTCTTACATATTCTTCAGGGAGTTATGCTAGCTTATACCATGACTAATATTAATAAGCATTTACTTTGCCAAAAATATGTTAGGTACTGATTTGGAAGTAGAGGAAATTGCTTTCTTACTTCAACCTATATTTTGCTAAAAACTAAATTCAGTGAGGTAAAAAAAAAATTCCAATATAGATCTTGGCATCCCTTTTGAATATTAATTTTGAGTAAGTTTTTCCCCAATGTATCCACCTAAATAGAGAAAAAAGAAAACGTAACCACTGCAGGGTTTGTTTTTTTTTTTTTTTTGGTACAAAATCATTGCAATCTCCACAATTCAAACTTTTAACTAATTCAAAAGTTTTTTTTTCTTTTCCTAACCTCTCTCTGTCTCTGTCTCTGTCACTCTCTGTCTCTATCTCCATCTCTGTCTCTCTCTGTCTGTCTGTCTCTCTCCATTTCACTTGCTCATGGGTCACTGATTAAATTTTTGGGTGTGGTTTTTATTCTTTCTTTTTTATTATGAAAATAATGGCTATTAACAAACAAAAGCATTTCAACATACAAAGAAAAACAAAATAGAAGACTGAATGTGAAACTGTGGTCTTGTTATATACATTTTTAATCTATTTTAAATTAATAAAATAGTATCAAATTTGCCATTTGTTTTCCCTTCTGAATTTAATTTGTATATTTTAAAATTTTTATTAATACATTTTTCTTTCTTAAATATTTTTTCACTACCCACAAATTCTGTCCTCTCTTCCTCATCCACCTCCCAAACATCTCCTTTGTACCAAATAATTTTAATCAAGTTAAAAAAAACTCAACATAATACATTGACCACTGTCTGAAAATGCATTTCTCATTCTCTGTCTAAAATCCATCAAATCATAGCCAAGAGGAATGAAGTATGCCTTGTCTTCAGTGATCATTGTATAAACTATTCTATTGGTTCTTCCTATTTCATATGTATCAATATGTGAGTCCTTTCAGATTTCTCTGAATTCATCATATTTGCCATTTCTTAAACACCTTGGTGATATTCTTCATTGATAAAATGAGGAGATTGGACTAAATGGCCTATGAGGACCCAACCAGCTCAAGATGAATGATCCTAAGATATTTGTTTCCCTGGTTTAGCTAAGGATTCTTCTTCACCCCATAGTATTGAAAAGCATCTCCTTCCCTTATCTAATTTTTATGATCTGATATTTTATATTTAGGTCAGGTATCATGTATCCATTTGGAGTGTATAATGGCATGTAGTATAAGATGTTGAGTTATTATTCTTTCTTTCTTCCTGGTTCCATCATGGATATTGAAGATAAATTTACAAACATCTTAGGTGACTTAAAAAAGAATCCATATATAGGGGCAGCTAGGTGGCGCAGTGGATAAAGCACCAGCCCTGGAGTCAGGAGTACCTGAGTTCAAATCCAGCCTCAGACACTTAACACTTACTGGCTGTGTGACCCTGGGCAAGTCACTTAACCCCAATTGCCTCACTAAAAAAAAAAAAAAGAATCCATATGACAAAACTAAATGACCTTTATTTCAGGCAATGAAGCTTAATTTTATAGGAAAGAGAAAGCATTGCCATCAAGACATTTTCCCCCTTATATCGCAATGCCTTAAAATTACAAGGCCTCAGTATAGATGGGAATCATAGTAATCATAAATTTAGAGCTAGATGGGAATCTAAGGATTCCCCTCAAGCCCTCTCCTTTTACAGATGAGGAAACTGGAGCCAACAAGTATTAAGGGATTTGTTTAGGATTACATGAGTGGTAAAGGTCAAAGGAAGGATTTGAACTCAGGACTTCCTGATTTACAGCACAACATCTTAGCTACTCTAAATTGTTAATTATTCACTTAACTTTAATAGTGATGACTTCATCTTTTAGCAGCAAGTACAGATGACTGCTAAGCAAAGATGACATTGTGCTTGGATTAAATTGAAGGGAACACTGAACTCTGAAAGCAGACTATAGTCACACTTCCCAGCATGTTTATAATATGTCATTGCCCAGGCAAGATCAATATTCTGGATTTAGACCTCAGAGCAAGCCATTTTCCCACATTTTTTCCCTATACCATTTTAGAATCTGAAATTAAAAGCATAAATCATACATTGTAGCTTGCAGCTAACACATGATTCCCTCCCTGAAGTTTTTTTTTGGAACAAGGTCCAACCAGTGCTAATTCAATGCAGTCTCAAGGAAGTACTGAGACTAAACAATGTCTAAACAATGAAGGGTTGGCAGCTCCTAAATGTACAGATGGTTTGCCCTGTCTCCAATCCTGATGAAAGAAACTCCATTGTTAAAGGCAGGTACTTAGATTTCTCTGGAGGCAGGTTCACTTCTACTGAAGAACTACCTAGTCAATAGGAGTCAGTCAATTGGGTGCCTTTCCTATTTTACTCTCCTAGGTAAAAATTACAAATATCAGAATACAGTCTTGTTTACAGAACAGTTGGATTTTATAAGTTGACCTTACCCACCTGGAGACCCAGATAAATTCTGTTATGGGTCTGAGAAATAAGATAAATTATTTTCTATTATTCCCAGTTTAGTTGGAATTTGACCTTTCTTGAGTTACTTATCAACTCATGGGAGGATAAATGAATTTTAACCTATTTATGGATAATGTAGGATTATTCTAAGTCAGCACTTTGCACAGTGCTTAGCACATAGCACTTAATAAATACTTGTTTCAGGACTGCTCAGAAATATTAAATTTTTGGCCTCTGGCAATTATTTCCCCCAATTTAAATTAATGTGCTTAAAAATAATCCTTGATGGGTTATTTTCCTCTAATATAAGATACCTGTTAACTTCCAATGAAGCCTCAATAGAGTATCGGCTATTCAAAAACTCCATCATGTTTAGAATCCAATGACCTTGGGATCTAAAAGGCTTTTTAATGAACCACAGGCTCTAACAGACCATATGAAAAACAAAACAAAACAGGCCTCCATGGTCTTCCTTTGCTTTTTCCCACCTTCCTGGTAGATTTTCTCATTAAGTGGATCATTTTCTTCCCAAATACAATATTTATTTTTTCTTAAAGAAATACCACAGAGAGAGGACCAGCCAAAATGACAAACTAGGAAGCACCCCCAAACTACTATAGTAATAATATAATAATTCTATAATAGATTGTGATCAGGAACTTGAAAGAGAAACTATAGTGGATCATATTTCTAGCCCAAGATTACAAATTCAACATATGGACAAATGACCAGGGCAGGAACTATGGAACATGGGTAGGTGGGAATTATGGACTCTGTGTCCGGACCTCCTAAATAGAGTAGTATTGAAGGTACACTTAGAGCTCATTACAGACTTACCCCTGGGCCTAAGACAGCATACGAAGGTAACCCAAAGGTATGATCAGCCTCTGAACTAGGCTAACCCATAGCACATCCTAGATTCAGCCCCTAGCCCAGACTAGCATCTCAAGAGTGCAAGAATGGGGGCAGCTAGGTGGCACAGTGGATAGAGCACTGGCCCTGGATTCAGGAGGACCTGAGCTCAAATCCGGCCTCAGACACTTAACACTTACTAGCTGTGTGACCCTGGGCAAGTCACTTAACCCCAATTGCCAGAAGAAGAAGAAGAAGAAGAAGAAGAAGAAGAAGAAGAAGAAGAAGAAGAAGAAGAAGAAGAAGAAGAAGAAGCAGAAGAAGCAGAAGAAGCAGCAGAAGAAGAAGCAGAAGAAGCAGCAGAAGAAGCAGCAGAAGAAGAAGCAGAAGCAGAAGCAGAAGCAGAAGAAGAAGAAGAAGAAGAAGAAGAAGAAGAAGAAGAAGAAGAAGAAGAAGAAGGCAAGAACAGTCTTAGTGGCCAAAGCCTCAGTTTAGGGCCAGATTGTGAACTCAATACCCTATCCAGGAAATTAATGAAGGGTGAGTTCATCCAGAGGCTATTGTATGATAACCTCAATCCCAAAAGATCTCCCAGCTAGGTCAGCAGTTTCTTATAGGAATTCTCTAGAAGAATGACTAAAACAAAAAAGATAAAGAACTATTATGAAGTCAGGGATGCCCAGGACACAAGTTTACAAGAAGAGAAATAACCACCTACAAGTAAAACTTCAAAGAAAAACACAACAATAAGAATTCCCAGGAGTGATAATTCAGGAAATTAAAAAAAAATTAGTTATTACATAGAAAATGGGAGAAATATGTAAAAGAATTAGGAAATTAACTCCATGGAGGAGAGACGTGGAAAGAAAATTAAGTTTGGCACAAGAGATGTAAATCCTAACCCAGGTAAAAATTAGAATGGATCAAAAAGAAGTTAATGACTGCATGAAATAATGACAATTTTTTCTTAAATCAAAAGACTGAAAAAATAGCAAAAAACATTATATCTCGTACATATATATTATATTATTATATGTGAATATATGCATATATGTTTATATTTACATATAATTGACCTGAAAAACAGATAGAAAGACGACTTGAAAATTATTGGATTACCTGAAAGTCCTAACAAAATAAAAAAGACACGATATCATATTTGAAATAATCATGAATATAACATCCTATATCTGATAGAACCAGAGGAAAAATGAGAAGTCAAAGAACCCACAAGTCAGCTCCTGAGAGAAACTTCAAAATCAAAATTTCTGGAATGTCATAACCAAAATCTAGATATTTCAGGTTAGAGATAATTTATTTCAAATAGCCAGAAAAAATTCTAAAAGAATAATGAGCCAGAATTATACAATTATCAGAAACAACTATAAAGCATTAGAGAGAATGGAACATAACATTAAAAACAAGAAAAAAATAGGCAAATGACCAATAATAATTCAGAAAAATCTGATTATAATCCCACAGGGGAGAAAAATAGATCTTGAATGAGAGGACTTCCAAGAATTCATGATGGAAAATGAGAGCTAAGTAGAAATGTTGAAATACAAATGAGAGAGTAAAGAGATATACAAAAAGAATAAATAAAAGCCTGCAATGGCAAAGACTTAATAAGAATGAACTGTCATTTTTTTTCCCTGAGGGGGAGGGAGGAGAAATAATATCAGCATCCCCTAAGACCTATTATTTTAGTAGTGGGTCATAGAGAGAGTCAAATGAAATAAAGGGCTATGGCATGATTTTTAAAATATATTTTAAAAAATTATTTAAAAATAATTGTATTTTCAATTTACAAAACAAAATAAGCATTCCCATAACACTGTACAATAAAAAGGATGATTGCATATGAAACTGCAAATCTGCCATGTATAACTTGCTATTCCATCTAAGTAAACAACAAAGTTATCATGTAAATTTCTCTTTTTTCCTTCCCTCCCTGACACTCAAGAAATGGCTACCATTAGATGAAAATTGGTACACACATACACACACACACACACATATACATGTATATATATACACATATATATATGGAGAGAGAGAGAGGTCCATATCTATGTCTATATCTGTATCTATACACACATATAGAGATGTACATAGACATGCAAATATATACACATAAAATTATTCTATACATACTTCTATTTATCAGTTATCTCTCTGGATGCAGATCACATTTTTCTTCATATGTCCTTTATTTTTAATTTCTGACTTAACCACTCAAAGTTGTTCTTAAACCAATGTTGCTATTACTACATAAAATATTTTTTTGGTTCTGCTAACTTCAGTCTTCATCATTTCATGCACATCATCATATGCCTTTCTAAGATAATTGAGATCATCATTTCCTATTGCACACCAGAATTCTGTTACAACTAAACACCATAATCTGTTTAGTCATTCCCCAATGGATTGAAATCCTTGCAATCTTCATTTCTTTGCTATCACAAAGAGAGTTGCTCTAAACATCTCATTCACATCAAGAGTTATAATTACTCTTTGTGAATTTCTCTTCATCTTATTTTTACTCACTATTTTCTTTTTCAACCTCTCTTTTTACCCTATCCCTTTTACATTATCTTTTCCACTCACCCTTCCATCTCCTGATTTCCATCATCTTTTGATGATCATGTAAGGAAAAAGGGAAAAGGGGAGGGGCTTACACTAAGGAATAAAAGAAGAAAAATGGGGGGGATTTATCTCACATAATGGGAGGATAAAAGTAAAAATCTATACAAATAAAAGGTGGTGAGAGTCATCATTTGAAAATCATTTTGTTGTAATGCAGAGTCAAGTGATTAGAACTGGTGAACAATTTATACTATAATAATCATAGAATTGTCAAAAACAATTTTGAAACACTTAAAAACTCCCATCAACTCAATTATCAATAATGATTACAGGGAACTGATTCAGACCAGAATGTCGCCCACTTCCTAAAAAGAGAGGACTAGATATTCAGTGAGATATGCATTTTTGGACATGCTCACAGTTCTTGACTTGTTACAGGAATTGCTTATTGCAGTAATGTTTTTGTTTTCTTTTGTTTTGTTTTTAGGAAAAGGAAAGCAGATGCTTGTAAATTGAAAACAAATATTAATTATTTAAAAATCACAGAAGTCAAGGCACTGTAGTGTCCATGACGTCTAAACCAGACCTGAAAAACAGCCTATACCTTTATTGATTGATGGCACATTGGTCATCTAGTTCTTATTTAAATACCCGCAATGAGGGAGAACCTACATGGAATCCTAGTCTACTTCTGCATTATCCCAATTGTAATGAAATTTTTCCCCACACCAAATTTACATTTGTTATTCTACAATTTCCACCCACTATTCCTAATTGTGCCTTCTGGACTAAACACAATAAACCAGACCTCTTTTCCAAGTTTCTTCTGCCAGTCCTTGAAGAATTTGAGGATAGGTCTCATTTATGTTGAATCTTTTTATTCAGGCTAAAGTTTTCTAGTTCCTTTAGCCAATATTGTCATTGTATAAGCTTGAAAGTTTTAACCACCCTAATTGTTCTCCACTTGCTGGATGCTCTTCAACTGATTATTGTTCTTGATAAAAAGTGGTGTCAAATTGAAACAAAATATGCAGGGAGTTTGCACAGAGAGCTTTTCTACCTGTTTCAGCTTACCAAACAAACTAGCTCAGTGCTCAGGCACTTCAGAGATAATGACAGGAATCCTGCAGTGGAGGACTTTCCAACTATTAGAAAGTGAATGTAGCTCATGTTTGAAACAGCTTATGTTCTTGCCACTAGACTTACTATCAGAAGATTTGGTTTACATTTCAGACTTTACCACTAAGTAGTTGGCTAAACCTTATATAACTTGTCATTTAGCCACTTCAGTTTCCTCATCTGAATAAAAAAAAAAAAAGGAAAAAAATAGTAGTAGTAATAGTAGTAGTGGTGGTTATAATAATGATAGTAGTAGTAGTAATAGTTGTTGCAGTAGTAGTAGTGCTGGTGGTGGTGGTGGTGGTGGTACTGGTAGTGGTGGTAGCATTGGTAGTGGTAGTGATAGTGGTGGGAGTGGTAGTGGTGGGAGTGATAGTGGTGGTGATAATAATAATATTATATTATCAAACTCATAGAATTTTTAGGAGGGAATTTTTCAAGAGATAAAAGATTATTCATGTGTAAGCATTATATCTTTAAAGATAGACAGAAAAGAAAGAGACAACTGTCCCTCTTCAATCATACTATTTAACATTTCATTTAACAGCCCAAGCATGACCAATGACAGATTTTATATACCTAAAAATTGATATAAATATATGATGAGAATTAAGTTGGCAAAGAAATGGGACAAAACACACTTTTTCAGAAAAAAAGAAAAAAACATGACTGTTGTCAGGCATAAGAATTGAGACAAAAAAGAAAAAAATATGGTTTAATGATGTGCATTGAAAAATGCAGACTAGATGTTTATAAATAATATATACAATTTGTTTAACAATTTATAGTATATTTTCTCCATCAATGTGTTAATGCTAGACCTAAGTTCTACTCCCCTGTAGTTGATATGCTTTGTAATTTTTGAGCTTAGGACTTGCTTTGAGAAGTAATTTATTTTCCCCCTTATATTCACTATTGTCAAGGCTCATACCTCTGCTTTTTTCTTATTAAAACTTAAAATCCCCAGCAATAAGTTTTCATTATAGATCTATTTAGACCTCAGCACTTTGACAAGAGCTCTATTACTCCACCCTCATTTTGTCAAGCAAGTAAATTGGAGCACCAAGTATAGGTGACTTGTTCCAAAATATAGTCAAGAGTCACACATCCAGAATTAGCAACCATAGTTCCTGGCTTAATAGAATCCATTTACTCTCATAGACCAGAAACAGAACTTCCTCAAGTTAATCACCCACTACTATAAAAGTTATTCTTTATTTTTATAAATATGAAGATGTTAAATGCATTATGTAAACATCAACATCTTGTGTCACAGCAGGAAACCAAAATACCAGTTTGTACCTGTCTTCAACTATTTGACATGTTGTCATGTGGAAGACATTAGATTTGTTTTGTTTGTCCCTAGAGGGCAAATTTGGAAGCAATGTCCCCCTCTTTTCCTTCTTTCTGTCTCCATCAGTCTGTCTTTCTCTCTTCCCTCTCCCCCCCTCTCCCCTTTGTCTCAGAGATATCCAAATGTGGAATGATCTGCTTGTGTGGTAAGGGGGACCTCCCTCACTGGAGGGTTTCAAGTGAACACTGATATAATCAATTGTTGGAGCTATCATACATGAATTCTTGGTCAGGAACTTGTTCAACTAGGTGGTCTCTGAGGTTCCTTCCAACTGAGAGATTCTGTGATTGTGATTCTGTTTACAATTCATCTTAGTTAAATATTAAGAATTGGATTAGAAAGAACAATGTTTGCCAGTCCAAGAAATAGAGCTTTGAGAATTGACATCCTCAGGGTAACTTCTTTGATATGAATAAGATGAACTAACCCAATTTTAAAGAAGAAAACACTGCAATGTTTTAAAGACGACAACATTAGGGATTTGAAGAACAAGGTAACAAAGGTGCTTTCTTGTAAAAGGCCCCATGGATGTTTTCCAATATTCTTCTTGCTGTATATTTCTCATCTTTCTCCCCTGTGCCTTTAGGATGATCACTGGATACAAAGCAATACTCATTGTTCAGGTGGGGGTAAATTTTCATAGATACCCAAAGTGTGTGCAAAATTTCACTAATCATAAAATAGCTTGAACAAAAAGAAACAATTTGTTCTTTTAAAAAGCCATTAAGACAGACTGAAATTCACTTTATTTTGCACTCACATAATGTGTAAATACCAGTTAAGTTTTCAAGGATATTTCTAGTGCCCCTTCAGGTGACACATTGCTTGTTGTAATCAAACCAGGAAAAAATGGAGGTCAGAAGTAATTTGTTATTATTTTCTATCTCTGACCCCACCCCCTCAAGATATACATGAGACAGATCAATAGTAAAATGCAAAGAGTGTAGGAATTGGAGTAAGAGATCTTGTTTTCAAATCCCAAGTCTTTCATTTACTACCTACGTGACCTTGGGCATGAGATTGAACAACCTTCTGACCTCATCTCTTTCCATATCTATAAGCCAAGGAGGTTGGACTAAATAACATTTAATTTCCTTTACAATTTTACATCCATAGTCCTATACATCGCTGCTTTCTACTGGAAGCTTCTAGTTCAATTCAGCAACAAGCATTTATTAAGTGCCTACTATGTGCTAAGCACTATACTGGGTTTAGTACATATAAAACCAAAATAAAATAGTTTACATGTTGCTGGATAGGGAAGGAGGAGACAATACAGACACAGAGAAGTCATACATACATTTATATCCTCATAAACATAAGCTAACTTTTTTTTGAGGGGGAAGGGGAAGATTTCTAACAACTGGGAAGATCAGGAATGGTCTCATGTTGGTAGAATTTGAACTGGGTCTTGAAGAGAATTAGGGATTCTAAGAGGTAAGTGTGGATGGAAGGCAATATAGGCATGTTACCATAAACTGAAAAGGGAGGGAAGGAGAAGATGAAATCCCATGTATGGGGAGTAGTCAGTAGGTCAGTTTGTCTCAGATGTATGAGAGAGGAAGAGTAATATGAAATCATTCTGGAAAGATAGATTACAGCCAGTCTGTGAAGTGCTTACAACGTCCAGAAGAGGAATTGCTATTTAATCCTAGAGGTAATAGCAAGTCCATTAAGCTTCTATAATAGGGGGTTGGTCACTCCTGTGCTTTAAGGATATCAATTTTGCAACTGTATAGAAAATGGATTCAAGAGAAGTGAACAAAGTAAAAAGAAGATAATATGGGACACACTATGATACCATTCATTAAGTTTATAAAATTCTTTACATACTTATTATAAATATTTTAATTTTAATAATTGATGGGTTAAAAATATTTATTTTGCCTAATATTGCTGAGCTTTGCTCATTTTTCTCATAGGGCTAGGTCAATATGATTTAGTACTATTTATAATAATATCAATTTATTGTTTTCCACATTTAGCTACCAGACATCAGGAAGATAAGAGATGCATAACTAAAACAATCAGTGAATAGAGCACTGGACATCATTTTGGCTTAGTTTTAAAATGTAATATGATCTATGTTTTATTATTTTTTATTCATTTTGTTAAATATTTACCAATTACATATTGGTTTTTTTTGGTTGGGGGCAATGAGGGTTAAGTGACTTGCCCATGGTCATGCAGCAATTAAGTGTCAAGTGTTTGAATCCAGATTTGAACTCAGTTCCTCTTGAACCCAGGGCTGTGCTTTATCTACTGTACCACCTAGTTGCCCCCAACTGATTACATTTTAATGTAGTTTGGCAGAACTCATGAGTAGTGAGGGCAGCATGGGTAGGAACAAGTGTTTGACACCTCTGCTAAAGACCAACTTCCTCATTTTGCAGATATGGAAAGTGAGGCCCATGATGGCTAAAGGATTTTTACAAAGGTCACACAGTTAGTACACTGAAGCCGAGATATTTGAATTGGGCAGGGTGTGATAAAATAATGGGATTTAGCAGATACTCAAAGACCCACCTGGAGATTAAACTGATTGTATCAAGTTAGAGTGATTGACTGCTGATTAGCATACTTCAGGTAAACTGGATTGTAATCACACCTGGCTATCCCTTAAGAAGGTATTATTCTCAGAAGCTAGACTGTGAACTCAACTTGAGAACACCTTCAAAACCAATGGATTTGGATGACACCAACCAATCAGCTTGAAGCAGTGTGTAAGGACCACCTCTGTTCCAGACCTATAAAAAGCTTCCACAATCAGTTTGCTAGTGAGTTCGTGATTGAAGCAGGCTTCTGGCAGAGGACTTAAGGAAGAACCTGACCAGGCTGGAACTCTAGGCTAAATAGGCCTTTCCTTAACTTTCTGAACTCCATGTGAATACCTGTATGCTTTAATAAATGTTTAATGCCCAAAGACTGGTGCTAAAGCTTCTAATTTAAGGCGATCACACAATAAAGATTTTAAACATCACAAAGGTCTCCCAAATGAAAGCCAAGAGTTTATTCTCCTCTATCCCTCACCATCTTGTATTTACTGGATTACTGTTTTCCCCTCAAGTGACTCATAACTGTTTTCAAATATTTTTGAATTCCTCTTATAGAAGTGCTTCTATTGCATTGAAATAATCTTTTAGAATTTTAAGATATTCATATTTTTAGAGTTTTAAGACTATTCTTTTTTCTGTTTAGAATTTTATTTTCCAAATTACATGTAAAAATCAATTTTGACATCAATTTTTTAAAACTTTGTGTTCCAACTTCTCTTCCTCCCTCCCTACCCACCCCCTCACCCCCATGAACTCAAGCAATTCAATATAAGTTATACAGGAGTAGTCATGGAAAACATCTCCACACTAGCTAGGTTGTGAGAGAAAACAGATAAAAACAAACTTCAGATTAAGGTACTGTCAAAAAAATTATGCTTCAATCTGTTTTCAGATACCATCAGTTCTTTCTCTGTAGATGGATCGCAATTTTCTTAAGTCCTTCAGAGTTATATTGAATCACTGCATTGCTGAAAATAATCACGTACTTTTCAGCAGATCATCTTACACTATTGCTGTAATTTTGTATACAGTACATTTCACTCTGCTTCAGTTCCTGTAGGTCTTTCCAGGTTTTTTCTGATAGCATCCTGTTCATCATAATTTTTATATACTACCTTAAACTTGACAAAGAATTTTGTTCACAATAGCCCAGCAAAGTAGGTACCATACGTTTTGCCATTATAACCAATTATCATAACAATTTCCCTCCATCTTATTCCCTTTCAATGATATTTACTCAATTTTCCATCTTCTTTTACCCTATTCCTCCTCAAAAGTGTTTTGCTTCTGACTGCCCCTCCCCCACTCTGCCCTCCCTTCTTTCACCCTTCCCTCCTTATCCTCTTCCCCTCCTACTTTCCTGTAGGGTTAGATAGATTACTCCTTCCAATTAGGTGTGTATGTTATTCCCTTCTTGAGCCAACTCTGATGAAATTAAGATCTTTGAGCTAATTCTGTGTTCTAAATTTTCTTCCTCCCTCCCTCCTCACCCCTTCCTATGAAATCAAGCAATTCTATATAAATCATATATGTGCAGTTATGCAGAACATCTTCACCTTCCTCAAAAGTGTTTTCCTTTTTACTGCTCCCTCCCCCAATCTGCCCTTCCTTCCTCCCCCTCTTCTCCCCACCATCTCCTTCCCCTCCCACTTTCCCTCAGGGCAAAATATACTACTATACCCACTTGAATATGTATGTTATTCCCTCTTTGAGTCAGTTCTGATGATAGTAAGGTTCACTCACTCCTCCACTCCTTCCCCCTCTTCCCCTTCCCTCCATAAGCTTTTTCTTCTTTCCTTGATGTGAGCTACCTCTCCCCAGTCCACTTCTCTCCTTCCCCCTCCCCCAGGGCATTCTTCCTACTCCTCAACCCTATTTTAAAGTTGTAAGACTGGTCTTAATGTTCAAATGCTTTCATTCTATTTGGCATCAAAATGTCTTTATTTTTTTTCCTTTTAATTCCTGTATGGCATGAAGCTATTCCATGTTCATTTACTTATTTTCTGTTTGTTTGTTTGACCTATTTTAGTCCTGAGATTGAACTGTTTTTGGTTTATTTTTTGGTGAGGGATTTGGGGTTAAGTGACTTGCCTCAGGGTCACACAGCTAGTAAGTGTTAAGCATCTGAGGCCTGATTTGAACTCAGGTACTCCTGAATCCAGGGCTGGTGCCTTATCCACTGCTCCATCTAGCTGCCCCTGAAGTGCTTTTATAATGAATTTTAAGGTGTAGAAACTTTATTAATTTGATTTAAACTTCTTTTCAAAAGATCATTTTATGGCCTTACTTGTATTTCTTGTATATAGCTACTATTTGACTATATAAAAGCAAGGTAAAAAATAATAGCCAACCATTATCTTCAGACCAGTCATACCCTTCAACCTCAAAAAAGTAAAATGGATAATCAATTTAAACTTTATTATTTTTTTCTTTTTTAACATTCATGTTTTAAAATTTTGAGTTCTAAATTCTATCTTTTCCTGTGGTTCCCCTGTCACCCATTGAAAAAACAAGCAATATGGTACACATTATATGTGTGAAGTCATATAAAACATGTTTCCATATTAGCCATATTGAAAATAAGAGCAAGAAAAATAAAGTGAAAAAAACATGCTTTTATCTGTGCTCAGAGTTCATTAGTTCTCTCTCTCTGGAGTTGGATAACTCTTTTTCATTGTGAGACCTTTAGAATGGTCATGGATGATTTCATAGACCAGAGATTATTTTGTAGATCAGCAGATTATTGTTTTAGTATTTCTGTTGTGTATAGTGTTTTCCTGGTTCTGTTCACATCACTTTGCATCAGTTCATATAAGACTTCCCAGGTTTTTTAAACCATGCCCTTCATTATTTCTTACTGCAGAATAGGATTCCATCACAATCATATAACAAAACTCGTTTTGCCATTTTCAAATTGACGGGCATCCCCTCAATTTCTAAATCTTTTTCACCACAAAAAGAGTTACTATAAATATTTTTAAATATCTGGGTCCTTTTACTTTTTGGGATAGAGAAGGTAGAGATCAAATAGTGGAATTAATGGATTCAAAGGTATGCACACTTTTTTTTTTTTTTTTTTTTAGGCAGGGCAATGAGGGTCAAGTGACTTGCCCAGGGTCACACAGCTAGTTAAGTGTCAAAGGCCAGATTTGAACTCAGGGAGTCCTGAATCCAGGGCCAGTGCTTTATCCACTGCGCCACCTAGCTGCCCCCCCGGTATGCACACTTTTAAAGCATGTGGGGCATAATACGAATTGGTGCACTAATTTTTCCATATCTCTCCCAACATTTGTCATTTTTCTTTTCTGTGATAATAGCCAATCTGATATATGTAATATAGTATTTCAGTTGTTTTAATTTGCATTTCCCTCATTAAAAGTAATTTAGAGCATTGTTGGCTTTGATTTCTTCTTCTTCTTCAAACTGTTTATTCATATCCTTTGAACATTTATCAGTGAAGAAATAGAATTTTTTATAACTCAAACTCAGGTTTTTATGTATTTGAGAAATGAGGTCTTTATCAAAGAAATTTGATATAAAAATTTCCCCTGTTTCCTGCTTTCCTTCTAATTTTGGTAGTCATATTGTGTGTGCAAAACCTTTTTAATTTCATATAATCAAAATTATCCATTTTATTTCCCATGATCCTCTCCATCTCTTGTTTGGTCATAAACTCTTCCCTCATTCATGGATATGATGGATGATTTTTTTCAAGCTTTCTTGGTTTGCTTATGCTATAACCCTTTATGTCTAAATCATGCACCCATATACCCTTTATCTTGGTATATGGTGTGAGATATTGGTCTGTCCCCTAATTTCTGTCAGACTGTTTTCCAATTTTCTCAACATTTTTTTGTCACATATTGAGTTCTTGACCCAACAGTTTGAGTATTTTATTTCATCAAACACAAGATTACTATGGTCATTCACTACTGTATATTGCATACCTCATCTATTCCATCAATCCACCACTCTCTCTTAGATAGTACCATACCATTTTGATGAGTACTACTGTGTATTACAGTTTGAAATCTAGTACTGCTAGGCTGTCTTTGTTCACTATTTTTACATCAATTACCTTGATATTCTTGACCTTTTATTCTTCCAGAAAAATTTGGTTATTTTTTTCTTAGCTCTATAAAATGGTTCTTTGGTAGATAATTGATATGTCCTTGAGCAAGTAAATTCATTTAGCTAGAATTGTGATTTTTATTATATTGACTTAGTCTACCAATGTGGAGTTAATAGTTCTTTAATTGTTTTGATCTGTCTTTATTCGTATGAAAAGCGTTTTATAATTGTGTTCATATTGTCCCTGTGTGTATCTTGTCAAGTAGACTCCCAAGTATTTTATATTTACTGAAGGTATTTTAAATGGAATTTATCTTTCTCTTTCTTCCTGCTAAGTTTTGTTGATAGTATATAGAAATACTGCTGATTTCTGCACATTTATTTTATATCCTGCAGCTTTGCTGAAGTAGTTAATTTTATTTAAACCAATTTTTTTAGTTGATTCTCTAGCGTTCTCTTATTACACTATCATATCATCTACAAAGAGTAATACTTTTGTTTACTTTTTACTTATTTTTATTCATATAATTTATGTTTCTTGCTACATCTATAGCTAGCATTTGTAATACAATACTGAATATTAATAGTGATAATGCATATCTTCTTTTCGCCCCTTTTTATTGGTAAGACTTTTAGTTTGTCCCAATTACAGATAATAGTTACTCTTGCTTTCAGATATTACTTTACTTGTTTTAAGGAAAAATGCATAAATTCCCATGCATTCTAAAATTTTTAATAATAATGGGTGTTATATTTTGTCAAGTGCTTTTGATGATAAAAAATATGAAAGACATTGTTTCTGGATAATTTAATTATTTTATCTATAGAATGGCAGGTTATTAATAAAAGGATGGTCTATGGCCATCTCTTTAAGACCAATGACCTCATGGAGGAGAGGTCACAGTTTATATACCCTTCTAAACTATAGGAGGTTAGGAGGTCCATCAAAGCAACCCCTGATAATTATTTCTCACAAGCTTTCTCTGAATCTATTGATATAATCATATAAATTTTGTCATTTTTTTATTGATATGGTAAACTATGATGTTAGTCTTCCAAATATTGAATCAGCCTTGCTGTTATGGTATAAATTCCCCCAGGATGTAGCATATTATCTTTAAGATATATTGTTGTAATTACTTTGTTGGTATTTTATTTAAACATTTTGCCTCAATATTTAGCAGGTAAATTTATTTATATTTTTCTTTCTTCTTTTTGCTGTCCCTGGTTTAGGTATCAAAACCATATTCACAACTTTAACTTTCTTAATCATTCATCAAACAATACAACAACTACCATACGAAGGCCAAAAGATATGATTGCTTAAATTTACAGATTCCTGACCCTTAAGCCAGAAGGTAGGAAGCTCCATTTTACTAAAAATACCCATAAAGACCAATTGGAATTATGAAAAAATGTAGATTGAGTTTTAGTTAGATTATTTAAAGTAATATTTGATACTTGAGGTATTTTCAGAGAGACTAAATAAAAGATGATCTACTAAGAGATTATCTTCCCATCTAGCCCAAAACATGCAAGGAAATGAAAAAAGGGATCAAAACCTACAACTTAACAAACATGCTTCATCCAAGGAAGAAATCCTTGACATCCAGCAGAAATTCTAAAGCTTGAGACATTGGACAGGAAAGCCACCAAATAATATAAAGTATTAGAGTGCTCAATTCTTGCAAAGATACATAAGCCTAAATCAGAGGGATGTATGTAAAAATCATCTATTCAATATGTTGTACTGAAGTCAGCATAGAAATAGAGGGTAACAATCAGAATTATCAAGTGAGATGGCTGGCTCTATAAATATACTGAAACTAGTTAACCAATTCATATGATCATAGAATTATTGCTCCAGCAATGGAAGTGACAGCAGAAGTCAACTAGTTGAGCCCGCTTATTTTAAATATAAAGAAACTAAGGACTAGAAAGATTGTGACTTCCCCTAGGTCACATAAGTAGTAAACATCACAAGTCAATTTGAACCCATGTCCTCTGTTTCCTAAAATAGCCATAATCACTTTCCATAGTCTAACTGGAATCATCAATAAATTGTGTTAGCTCCTTTCAATAAAATATGTTAACAAAATATATGCTGATTTCATTAAATCTGTTTTGATCTGGATTCAAATTCCTTTTCTTACATACTGGCTGTATAATCCTGGACAATTCATTTAACCTGAGAACTGTGTAATACTATAAGTCCCAGAGAAGGTAACAACCTACGTTAGTAAGGGAAATTTCTTCCTCCAGTTCACAATACTAATGAAATGGCAAGTCCAGGCTCTATGCTATAGGTAAAATGGCTCATTCAAAGGATAACACCAGAAAATCATTGCCTCTTTAATTGTGCTACCCCACCCCACTCATCTCCAAGAAATTTACTTCTTTAATAAATTGTAATAATTGAATCCCCTAAACAAACACAAATTTTAATACTTTATATTGTAGTATATACCCAAGCATAGCTCCATGTTCAGTATCCAATAACACTACGGAGCTATACACCCTCAACAGTAAAATTTGGGAACCATTAACATACTTCATAGATCCCTTCAAATAAAATGATGTCCTTTATCCTTCCCTCAGTCGAATATTCCTTTTCTAATTGGGCAAGTTTGAAAAAAAAATAATAAGCTCATTCCCTTGTTAAAAAACAAGGCCCATCACAGGAACTGTGTAGTACAAGATCACAAAGTCTAAAGACTTAGGTCAAGATTTAATTACCTGGGAAAAGGCATAATCTGAAGGACAAAAAGTCAAATGGCTCAGTCTTTCCACTTCCTAGAGAAGATGCTGATTAATTCCTCTCCTGCTCTCCGTGACATAAAATAACAAGCTATCTTGACCAAGTTAGATTCCCTTAGAGAACAAACACCTAAACAACAAAGCTCTTATTTAGTATACATCAAATCACAATGAATACATGCATATATACACATAAAGCACTTGGCAAGATGATAAATCTGGACAGGCAATTATGGTTGCTTTCCCAGAATTTCATGCATTAGAGAAACAATTATGTGGTACAGATCTTTTTGTTTGAATTCTGCTCTACAAAAAATTAGTTACTCTGTTTTTTCAAGAAACCTGCTTTCAAGAGACACCCCCACCCATAATGCCCTCCAGTAAGTTATTGTTAATTTCAAAATCTGGCCAGTAAAACCAATTTTAAAGCCTTTCATTATAGGCTTATTTATCTGCTTATCAAATTACCTATCCAAAAGTGGTAAACACCTTCAGAATATTTTACTCAGCCCATCTTGCCCTAGAAGCTAGAGCAAACTGTTTAGCAGCCTAATTTGCTTCAGTGGCTGTAACAGAGAACTGCATTTAGAGTCAGGGGACCTGAATTTGAATTCTGATTTTGGCACTGATTAGCTATGTGACCTTAGCCAAGTCACTTTTTTTTCTTGACATCAGTTTTCTCATCTGTAAAAGGAGGATATTCATTTAGATGGCTTCTAAAGTCTCTTCCAACATTAAATCTCCAAACTTGCTCAAATTTTAGGTCCCTGATTCTATCTGGGACTGCTTAGCCATCACTTAATTATTTTTGAAAAGTAGTTTTCTATAACTTATATTTTATATTATTTTATTATTTTTTGTGTGGGGCAATGAGGGTTAAGTGACTTGCCCACATTCACACTGCTGGTGTCAAGTGTTTGAGAGCAAATTTGAACTCAGGTCCTCCTGAATCCAGGGTCCATGCTTTATCCACTGCACCACCTAGCTGCCCCCCTATATTTTAATATAAGATATTGTGTGTTACTACAGAAAGTCTAAAAAGGACAATTAATACTATAGTCCTTGCTAAATAATCTATCTTTATGCTCTTGACCTCGATATCAGCAAGGTTGTCATTGCCATATTCTACTACATCCCCATTTCTTCCTCATTAACCACTCAATAATAACTTAGTGGTCAGTAATAGATATGGCAATACCCACTAGCCATTGATAACATTCTGCCTCATCACCATCATCCCCATTTCTCAAATTTGTTAGCTGGAGCTCAACTTTGGGAAAACAATGTCAAATGTACCACTTGAGTACTCTTTTTGTATCTCCCAAAACTTTGAGACACAATAAGAAACTAGTTTAAAATGTCTCAATAGTTATGGTACACTTTTACATAGAACTTTAGAGTTTGTAAAACACCTTACAATAAATCATCCCATCACTTCCTGAAACAACCCTTTAAGGTAGGTATTCTTCATCACCCTCATTTTATAGATGAGGAAACTGAGTCTCAGAGAAGAAAAGTTACTATACAAGGGTCACACAGATGGTAATTGAATAATACTAGATTTGAACCTGACTTCAAGTTCCTGACTCTATGCCATGTGTTAGAGGCAAGTCTAATACCAGTATCCTTTTAGTAAAGATATACTGCTGGGATTGAAATGAATAACTTTTAAGTTACTCAACAATTCATACAATGAGGTTTACTTTGCCCTAACACAACAAGTATATGCGACATGGAGAGTGAAACTTAGTTTCTGGATGTCTCTCTCTTACCCCCAAGCCCTCTTTCACTGTATGTTCAGCAAGGCAAAATACTGTGATTTACATAGTTTTGGGAAATCCACCAAATTGGAGAGACCCTAACTCCATTTGGATAGTAATTTTTATGCCCAAGATTTGAGTTTAAACCTGGCCTCAGATACTTACTATGTGACCCTGGGTATGTCACTTAACCCTGTTTGCCTCAGTTTCTTCATCTGTACATGGCTAATCACTTCAGGATCTTTGCCAAGAAAACCCCATATGGAGTTATGAAGAGTTGGATATGGCTGAAATGGCTAAACAACATTTGCCTACGGTATATAACTATGATGACATACTTTTTAAACTATGTTTGAATGTGTATTACTCACAATTTCTACAGAATAAAATTAGTAAAATTCTTGCTCATGTGTCATCAATAGTATATTTTGAAAAGGTGCTTCTATTCACCTTAGTTATTGTCTTCTCACAATATCTTCATTTTAGTCAATGCAAAAGCTATGGCTAATGACACAGATATTTTTAAAATGTACTAAACTAAATGTACTAATGTATCTCCAACCACTGTTAGTCCATAAAGCAAATGAAAATCTAATTACAGTACCTCATAAAAGAGGGATAGAAAAGAATGAGTAAATCGGAAGTGAGGAAAGAACTACAGAAGTATACATCACAAAAACTCAGTAACATGAGGAGAAAATACAATATATTATTGATCACTTATAGAGTTCTTTGGAAGCGGAAATAAGAGTCTACAAGTCACCAGAGGGACATGCATGATCCCTATTCTAATTTCAATAAATCCTCAATTTCTAATTAGCTGTCTCCAAGCAACATGGCATAATGGAGAAAAGCATTAGATGGAAGTCAAAAGATCTAAGATCAAGTTCAGGTTTTGCCCTTACTAATTGCAAATCACTTGCAATTGCCTGGGGAAGTCACTTAACCACTCATAAACTCATTGTCCTCATTTCTAAAATAGGGTTAATAACAAGAGTTAGCATTTATGGAATTTTTTAGGTTAGCAAAGTACTTTTTATATGTTATTTATTTAACCCTCACAATAGCTCAAATTTCCACTCCTTTTAGAGTTGCCCACATGCTTTCATAAGACCAAATATCTTCTTAATTCTAGTTCTTTTTTCCCTATTTCTATGGAAATTCAAAGCCTTCTCTTATAATGCAAAGGATTCATTAGATATGGAAGTATTGAGTAAAAAATGGTTAATAGAGAAATGATACCCTATTTAAGTGGAAAGAGGGTAATATGGAAACCCTCCATGAGTTCTACTTGGCAGGTTTGGGTGAAGTACAATCCAGAATAGTTCAAGAGATTTCAGATATAGCTGTTTTGGGGTTATCTTTTAATAAATTATAAAGAATGGGAGAGGTGCAGCAATATAGGGAGATCACTAACATTGTCACAATTTGTTTAAAAATGGGAGAAAATTATTAGATAACAAGTCATTCCCTAACTGATAAATGGTCAAAGGCTATAAATAGATAGTTTTCAGAAGAAAAAATCAGTTATCAAGTCATATGAAAAATGTTCTAATCACTATTTATCAGAGAAGTGCAAAGTAAACAAAAAAACTCTGAGATACCACCTCACACCTTTCAGATTGCCTAATATGATAGGAAAGGAAAAGGACAAATGTTAGAGGGGATGTGGAAAAAATAGGGACACTAATGCATTGTTAGTAGAGTTGTGAATTGATCCAATAATTCTGAAGAGCAATTTTGAAACTATACCCAAAGGACTATTATTAGACCTAAACCTCAAAGAGAGGAACAGAAAAGAAAAAGGAGCTATATATACAAAATGTTTAGAGTAGTTTTTTTGTTGTAACAAAGAATTGGAAGTTGAGGAGAATGGCTGAACAAGTTGTGGTTTATGATTGTGATTGAATGCTATTTTGCTACAAGAAATGTTGAGGAGATGATTTCAGGAAAAAACCTGTGAAGATTTATAAGAACTGATGCAAAGTAAAATGAACAGTAGTATATTGTACACAGTAACAGTAATAATGTGCAATGATCAACCATGAATGACTTATTCTCAGCAACATAAAGAGTCAAAGGACTTATGATGAAAAATGCTTTCTAGCTCCAGAGAGAGAACTAATGGAGTCTGAATGCAGATTGAAGCATACTTCTTTAACTTCTTTTGCTTTCTTTATTATTCTTGTTTTTTTAGTCTGTGTTTTCATTTGCAAAATGGCTATTGTTAAAATGTTTTGTATGAATGCATATATACATATGTATGTATTTATAAAATTCCTTGTCTTCTTAAAAAGAAAAACTGAGAAGATGGATCTTTTAGCCTAAAAGCTACTGTCTCCTGGCATAGATGGAATAACATTTATTCCAATTTATATATTCCTCTAGAGTTTGAAGTGTATGTCATATCCACTTATTTCCTGGAAACATTCTAGAATTCATTGTTAAAGAGATGGTTAGTGAGCACTTAAGAATGGAAATGGTCATCATTTTTTTTGGACAGTATTACATTGATCTCCTTCATGTTCCCTACAGTTTAGCCCAAATCACTTTCTTATTCTTTCTGATCCATGGCACTCCATACGCTATCTTTATTCATTTCCACTGACTGTGCTCCATGCCTGAAATGCATTTCTTCCTCACCTCTGCCTCTTAGAATCCCATCTGTTTCAAGTCTCAACTGTGGGGAGTAAAACTATATGTGGTCACCTTATTTCTGTCCCAAGTTTAGGAAAAATTATCTGGGATTTCAAATATAGTTGTTATTAGAAGCTTTCGTACCAGTTTTGAGCATTAAGCATTTATTAAAGTATATTAAATATTAGTAAAGAGAAAACACTTGGCTCAGAAAGGTAAGAAGGCCTATTTAGCCTAGAGGAGAGAATAGAGCTCAGCCTTGCCTTCTAGCCTATAGGAAAAGTAGAGCTCAGCCTGGTCTGGTTCTTCCTCCAAGTCCTTTGCTACCAAGAGCACCACCAAGCAAGTCTAACTGAGAGTAACTTCATGTGGAAGCTTTTTCTGGGTCTGGAAGAGAGGTGGTCCTTACACACTGCTTAAAGCTAATTGGCTAGCATCATGAAAATCTATTGATTTACTGGACTTGAGGATGGTCTCCTGTTGAGGTCAGAGTTCATACCCTCTGAGAACACACCCTCTTGAGGGCCAGGCAGGTGTGGTTTTAATTGATTTAACTTTAAATGAGTTAATCAGGGAAGTCAATCAGTCAATCTAATCAATCTTAATCTAATCAATGGGGGGAGGGTGCTTTGGGCTATTCCGGAAACCCTATTATTTTCTCACACAACTCAACCACCATCTGATATATGATGCCTTTCCTAATACCTCTATCTGCTGTTAAGTTCGTTTCCAAATTATCTTGTATCTATCCCTATTGAAAATTATAAGTTCCTTGAGGGTAGGGATTATGTTTCTTTTATATTTCTATCCCCATCACCTAGCACAGTGCCTGGCACAAAGTAATTACTTAATAGATGCTTGTTGGTTGAGTCATTAAATTCCAGATAGTATATCTGGATTTCACAAAGCATTTGATAACCTCTTACAATCTGTTTGTGGTCAAAATAGAGAGCGATGGATTAGTACAATTAGATGGATTCAAAACAAGTTGAATGACAGGACCAAAGGATTTCAGTAGGTCTCTCATGAAGTGACTTAGGGCTATGTCCTGAACCTTGTGGTTCTCAGAATTTAATCTTTTTGAAGGTATAGATGGCATGCTTATCAAATTTGAAAATGACACAAAGATGGGGAAAATAATTAACTTGTTGAACTACAGGATCAGACTCTAATAGACCAAAACAATTTGCCAAGTCAAACATGATAAAATTAAATAAGAATAGTTTGGAAGTCCTATACAGGGTTTAAGAGAAAAAAGTTTCACCTAAAAGTATAGGATGGGGAGGCATGGCTAGTGAGCAGTTGATGTGTGAAGCATTTAGGCGATTTGTAGTGTGAGGAAAGTTAAATATCAGTCAGTAGTGCAGCCAATAGTAACACGGCAGACAAAAATGCTAATGAGATTTTAGGTTATATTAATGGAACCACAATGACTCAGATTAGGTCAATGATAGCCATGATTAGGTGCAGCTAGATCACACAGTGGGTAGAGTACCAGACCTAAAGTCAGGAAGACATCTTTTTGAGTTCAAGTCTGACCTCAGACACTTACTAGCTGTGTAACCCTGACCAAGTCAAATAACACTATTTGTTTCATTATAAGCCATCTAGGTGGAACAGTGGGTGGAAAGCCAGACCTGGAGTCAGGAAGACCTGAGTTTAAATCTGGTCTCAGTTACTTACTAGCTGTGTGACCCTAGGTAAGTCACTTAAACCTGTTTGCTTTGGGTTTTTTATTTGTAAAATGAGCTGGAGAAGGCAATGGCAATCCACTCTAGTATTTTTTACCAAGAAAACCCCAAATGGGGTCGTGGAGTATCAGAAATGACTGAAAAAACTGAACAACAGTAACAATAAGCTGTGATTCATTCTGTCCCTGTCAGACTATACTTTAGATCCAGAAATTTTGATTGTGTGCAGAGAAGGGGACCAGAAATGTGAAGGGAATGGAAACCATACACAGAAAGAGAAAATAGTCTGGAAAAGAAGAGATTCATGTACTTGATGGCCCAGCCCCACCTTTGTGTAAGACTGGGGTCATTTGAACTAGTATCAGACTAAGACTTACCCCTGTTAAGGGTTAAAATTCTAGCTAAACTGTCTAAAATATCTAATGAGTGGTCGCCAATCAATTACAAGCTTTAGCAAGAGTTAGACTTTTAAGCATTTATTAAGGAGAATAAGAATTTGGTAAAGAGAGAGAGAAAGGCCTAGATTCCTATCTATTAAAGGGAGAGCACATTTCTAGCTCCCTTCTCCGCCAGCGTCCTCAGGAAAGAGCCCGAGACTGAGCGCCAGTCTCTTCCTTCCTCCTCCCACTAGTCTGCGTCACTTCCTGATGCCTGGTCTTGCCCTCAAAGACCTTCGCTTCATGGGCAGAACTCTTCTACAGTAAGTATCCAGCAGGTGGCGTTATTCCAATCGTTACAGTCACCCCTGTTGTTCCTCAAGAAACAAAATGTTTCCTTGATGGAACAGTAAAAAGAATATAATAACTATTGCTAACTAATAATATGTGAACAACAATATAGAAAAGGAAGAGAGGAAAGTTTTGTCCAGAGGGGCGATTTTTTTTTTTGTCCTCATGAACCGACGCTTTGACATTAGTCTTGCAAAGGGAGGGCCTCTGCAGAGAATACATGTTACAGATGGTGTATATTATAACAGAAAGAGAAAAAAACCAACAAAAACAACAAATCAAAACTGTTCATTTAAAGTCTCTGAAAGTCTTTTCTCAGATGTCCTCTAGGTGTAGTCGTGGAATGGAAGTCTTTTCAGGGGTTGATGTGTGGATGCTGGTAATCAGCCAGGAAAATTTCCTACAAAATTGAGCTTAACACAACTTTAAAATAGCTTTGTCAATAATCAAATCAAACAATGAAAGTTTTCAAAAACATGTCTAAGGGAATTCAGAATCTTAGTTGTTACACATGAAACATATAATAAAACAAAAATTGAACCATTCTTTAAAATTATAATATTACTATAGTCCCCCCCTTATGGAGGGTAATTGAGAAGACAATTGCTGCGATATTAATTATTAAAAATAATTTTTTATCTTTGTTTCATCACTTTTTGCATCATCTGCCTAATTATCCTCATGCCATTATGAGAAATTAAAAAATCTAATATAATTGGTAACAGGTGTCAAGGCCAAATTCAACACTGTATTTATCATGACACCTGAGATAATTATGGGGGTTACCATAAAAGAACAGAGAAATGATGGGATATGAGCATTCCCACACTTGAGCAATATGTACTGCCCATACAGTATGCCAGGCTTAAAATAGGTGGATGGAATACATGTCCGTGCCACCGAACATATTGGAGGAAACTGAGTCAGACTTAATCAGATGCATGGGATTGAGATGTCCATGGCATCAGGCATATAGGAGGGAGCATAGAAGCCAGGTGTAGAAGTGAGATGGGTGGGATCAATACTTCCAGCCATCTGTACAATATTGTGGGGAAAAATAAAAGAAAATATTAAACCAAGAGAATCCAACCTCAACATTTGTCAAAAGCCGTTCCCTCGGCCATACCTTGACTTCATGCATGTCTCCCCTCATGTGACAGTTCAGTGTCTGCTCTTGCATGTATTTCTCTTGTGATTGGATGGCATCTTGGCCAACTGGCATCTGATAACTCAGAATAAAGGCAATTAATGTCTTAAATGATAAGTTCCCATAATCCAAGTCTCATATGGATTTAAAAATTGAGGATAATAAATGATTGCAAAAAATGCGAATACATCTTGACTCAGAACACAATATATAATTATGCAACAATTTCAAATAATACCCCCTTTTTTTTAACTTAGTATACAATTACTTTTTTAAAAATCTGAACATATTTAAATACAAGTTAAAGCACAACACAATCTCAAAGACAACTTTTACAAATGTTCCCCTCTTTTTTTTTTTTTTTGGAATATGCTTATCAAAAATAATACTTCTAGAATCAATTTACACTTGCCATGGCAAACAATTTGCTAGGGAAATGCTTTAAAGAGTTTGATCAAATAATCAGTTGAGAAAAATAACAAAAACAAATAACTCAGAATATGGGAGCACAATACTCCTAGAATTAACATTGTATTATGAAATCAAAACCATCTTGCAATGTTTCAAAATTAGATAGATGAATGAATAGAAGAAAATACACGTGGAATAATAAAAGACAATGAAATTCAAACTAGGGAAATCTAAATGAATATGAACTTAATATTAATAAGAGTATTACAAAATATAAACTTGATCGCATGACTATAAAAAGCTTTTACAAATATTCTCCTTGTTTTAAAAACTAAGTATAAGACACAATCTCAAAAGCATGAAAATCTCTATGAAAATAAACCCATACCATTAATTTCAAAATGTATATATAATAGCATAGAAATCCTATGTAACCTCTGAACTGACATTAATAATCTGAGTGAATTCAGAACACTCTTGATTCCGATATCTAAAATCCCCAATACTCATATCAATACCTTGCTGCTTACTTCTACATTTCTGTAAAATATATACCCTTCCATGGCAAAAGAAGCAGAGTCTTGAACTATGTTGATTGTCATTCTTATTCAGCTTAAGTTTTTCTTCTTTAACCCCTCTATATTGTCTGTCGGGCTTTTCACCATACAAATGCTTTATAAGATTACTAATTAAAGACAAAAGCAGGTTAGCAAAATTATGAACAAAACGAGCATATCTGGAATTTAAAGAGTTTTCTAAGATTGTCTCAAAAGCACAGCCAGGCCGGGGAAGGGCTGAGCCTGAAGCTGCAAATGCAGTTAGAGAAAGTTGCGCATGAGCATTAGATCTCTGGACTTCCCAGGCAGGGGAAGCAATGGGCTTGGCCAAGGGAGGAGTAGAGGGTGGGGTCTGGAGAGGAGGGGAGGGACCAGAGCAATTTGAATCAGACTTGATTTTGAACTCAGGCCTGGATTCCTCTTCCCCCACTTTGCCTCCAGGTGCTAGGGGATTAAAAGCTTCTAGAGGGTGGGTCATTGCCTCCAGGCATGCAAAATTAGAGCAACAATTAGTGTTAGAATTGGGAAAAGCTGCAGGAATCTCTTCAGGTTTCTCTGAAAAAGCATGGTTGGGAGAGGGAGAGATATTTCCTTGTGTGAGTAAGTTGCTGGCTCTTTTAACAAAAATAAAAAGAAAAATAGAAAATCCACAAAAACAAAGCATTAACATGATCTTATCTCCCATTTGTCTGGTTAAACAGACTAAAATCAAAAATAGGGTAATTAGGGAGTTTAAAAGGTCCATTCGAAAAAATTTAAAGGAAAACACAGCCAGTACACCAGTACTTAGCAGTTAAAGGGAGAGGGAGGGGAAATTTCTTACCCAACCAGAAGATCAGAAGAAGACTGAGGTTTAGCTTTCCTCTTCGTGGTCAGCCATCTGTTAAGGGTTAAAATTCTAGCTAAACTGTCTAAAATATCTAATGAGTGGTCGCCAATCAATTACAAGCTTTAGCAAGAGTTAGACTTTTAAGCATTTATTAAGGAGAATAAGAATTTGGTAAAGAGAGAGAGAAAGGCCTAGATTCCTATCTATTAAAGGGAGAGCACATTTCTAGCTCCCTTCTCCGCCAGCGTCCTCAGGAAAGAGCCCGAGACTGAGCGCCAGTCTCTTCCTTCCTCCTCCCACTAGTCTGCGTCACTTCCTGATGCCTGGTCTTGCCCTCAAAGACCTTCGCTTCATGGGCAGAACTCTTCTACAGTAAGTATCCAGCAGGTGGCGTTATTCCAATCGTTACACCCCAAAGAAGATACATTTTTTTCTGTGACTTAATTTTCCTAACCCCAAATTTCTCTAGAATCTCAAAAGTAAAATTCAGATATGCCCCATATATTGGTTACTCCAAATGCGAGTGAAATTGTTCCAAGCTCTTATATAAGCAATCATTGTATAAGAAAGATATCAGGTATGGGGTAGTCTTTTATCCCTCAGGAAAAAAAAAAGAAAAAAAAAACTCTTAAGAGCCCATGAAGAGATAAAACAACAACTGCTATGACAAATCAATCAATCAATATTTATTAAACGTCCTATGTACTTAATAAATGAAGCACTAGCTGTAAAAGGGGGGACAAAAGACAGTCCATGCACTGTCACAATGACAATAGAAAAAACACAGAAATAGTCTATCAGACTCCTTTCGAAGGCAACCAGGCTCCCAAATTCGCTTAAGCCCTTTAACGTTCCACTGTGTCCTTTTTCACAGAGTCCACTCAGTCAGTCCAAGACTTGTAGTACCATTCTGTGGTTCAGACTCCCCTTTGGAAGATAAAGATACTTTCAAAGCTGTTGAACAAACAATTTCCTTCCAAATGAAGGTAAACTGTTTGAATAACTCCCTAAGTGAGCTTTCCAAAGTAGAATGTCATGCAGGGATTATGCAGACATTCCTCTTTCTCTAACATTAGGAAATTGCCTTCTGTCTCTAAAAGACCAATCCCAAATCTCTTAAGTGTGGGCCAAAGAGCCAAACTTAAAGGTCTTGTCTGCCTTGTTGCTTCTACCACAAGTGAACATCACTTCCAAACGATAGGTCAATGTCTCTCTCTTTTCTCTCCTCTGGAAAGAGGTAAAAGGAGAAATGCAATTAAATACTAGTGAGCAAGAGAGAGGGTTTTTTTGTTGTTGTTGTTGTTGTTTTTAAACTACAATGATCTCAGAGCTGAATTTATATATTCTGAGAAAAGAATGTTCTTTTGACATGTTTCTATTACCCTAAATCACCCAATCTTCTGGAGTTTCCCAAGGGTACCAGGTGGCATGCTCACATTCCATCAGCATCTCAACAAGTTGATTAGGAAACTCATCAACTTTTTTTACATGTAAAATGGACATGACTGCTGCCTTTAAATTTCTAAAGACAGATCACAGAGATTAGAAGAAAGCAGAGGTTAAGAGTTTGGGGGGCGGGGCAGCTAGGTGGTGCAGTGGATAAAAAACTGGCCCTGGATTCAGGAGGACCTGAGTTCAAATTTGGCCTCAGACACTTGACACTTACTAGCTGTGTGACCCTGGGCAAGTCACTTAACTCCCATTGCCCTGCAAAAAAAAAGTTTCAGAGAGGTAGATTTTAGCTAGCTACAAATGAAAACAACATCTTAACAATTAGAAGAACCAGAAGTAGAATAGGCTGCCTGAGAAGGTGGTACCTCTGCCAATTATTGCCCTTCTTCAAACAGAAATTGGATGGCCATTGCTTGGAAGTGTTGTAAAGTGAGTCCCTATGGTGTGATTTATATACCAAGTGACAGGGCAGCATTGGCTAAGAAAATGTGTGTGATTTGAATTACAATGTTTTCATTTAAATTCACCTATTATTTACTATCATTATGACCCAGATAAGGTCACAGAGCCTCAGATTCTTCAAATACATATAGCATTCCCTCTAGGATCAACTTGACTTTGTACTTACAAGTTAATGTTTCCAGAGAATATAGCTGCCACTTCTCCTCACAGTTTAAGAAATAACTTTGAGGGGCAGCTAGGTGGCATAGTGGATAGAGCACCGGCCTTGGATTCAGGAGGACCTGAGTTCAAATCCAGCCTCAGACACTTGACACTTACTAGCTGTGTGACCCTGGGCAAGTCATCCCTGACTCCTCACTCTCCTCATCCCCATATCCATTTTTTTTTTTTGCCCATGCTTCTCGGTTATGCATTTTATAACATCCCCTTCTCTGTAACATGTCCCCTTCTTTGTTCTATTACTACCACCATACTGGTTTTGCTCCTTCTCACATCATGCCTTTACTCTTATAATAGTCTGCTTATTGGTATCTCTGCTATGAGTCTCTCTAGTCCATTCTACACCCAGCTGCCAAAGCAATTTACCTAAAACACAGGTCTCCATGTGTCACCTATTTTATTCCAAAATCTCCAGTGGTTTCATATTGCCTAAAGGATCAAATGTAAAACCCAGTGTTTGCTGTTCAAATCCCTTCAAAACTTGATCCCCATCCCCTTTTCTAGTCTTCTTGCTCCTTATCCTCCTGCCACACTGGCTTCTTTGTTGATCCTTCAAATAAGGCATTCCAGGGCAGCTAGGTGGCGCAGTGGATAGAGCAGTGGCCTTGGATTCAGGAAGGCCTGAGTTCAAATCCGACCTCAGACACTTGACACTTACTAGCTGTGTGACCCTGGGCAAATCACTTAACCCTAATTGCCTCACCAAAAAAAAAAAAAAAAAAAGACAAATAAGGCATTCCATTTCCCAACTCTGGGTCTGTTCACTAGTTGTCCCTCATGCTTGAAATTTTCTCTCCTTTGGTCTCAATCTCCTAGGTTCTTTAACCTCCTTTGAGACCTGGCTACAATCAAAGATTCTATAGGGAGCCTTTCCTAGACTCCCCTTCATTTTGCTAATTACATAGAATCTATCCTATATATAGTTTGTACATAGTAGTTTCTCTAATCTAAACTGAATACATTGCACTATCTATTACTGATATTGTCTTTCCAATGGCAAAGAAAGGGTGGCATGGGAGAGAGAGAAAAAGTCTCTATGGGGGCTTGTTTCCAACTTATAACCTGGAATCCTCTTAAAAGGAACTCTTAAACCACAAGACAGCCTCAGCATTAGCGACCAACTGATCTCTCAGTTCCCTAATCTATTGGAATAATAACAATACTGAGCCCCCTCTCTCTCTCTCTCTCTCCAGTTTTAAGGATCAATTGATATATAATAGAAAGAATATGTCCCATAGAGATCAGCAAAGCTAGACATTGAAATGTAAAGGATAAAACTTTTCAGCTTTAAAGGAAGGCTTTTCAACCTCTGAAGTGGACTGAGACTTGAATAGCTCAATTGCATATAAAGGGGTTATGAGATCACTAACCACACATTTGAAATAGACAGAAACTAGAATCTGGGGAATGAAAGTAACTGATCCACATTTTTTAAGGGGAAGGAACCTGACAAACCTTTGCCTTGGCTTTAAAGGAGTCAAAAAATTTTCATCCCCCAAACCTTGGATATGTGGATTTATCAAACACTAAATTATTATGGTCATTTAGTACAAAGTATTGTGTACCTTTATTCTACTCTATTTCTTAGGCAGTACCAGAGTGTTTAGATGATTACTGTCATATAATATAGACCAAAGCATACTATTTTTCCTTCTCTTACTTCTCTTTCTTCTTTCTTTCTTTCTTTCTTTCTTTCTTTCTTTCTTTCTTTCTTTCTTTCTTTCTTTCTTTCTTTCTTTCTTTCTTTCTTTCTTTCTTTCTTTCCTTCCTTCTCTCTCTTTTCCTTCCTTCCTTCCTTCCTTCCTTCCTTCCTTCCTTCCTTCCTTCCTTCCTTCCTTCCTTCCTTCCTTCCTTCCTTCCTGTCTCTGTCTCTTTCTCTTTCTCTCTCTTGTTTTCTTCCACAAAATGAATAATATGGAAATGTTTTATAAGACTGCACATGCATAACCTATATCAGATTGCTTACCATCTCAGGGAAGGGAGGGATAGAAATTGGAATTCAAAAATTCAAAAATCAAAGAATGTTAAAAATTGTTTTTACACATAATTGGGGAATATATATATTGGAGGGCAATGAGGGTTAAGTGACTTGCCCAGGGTCACACAGCTAGTAAGTGTCAAGTGTAATGGGCTGGATTTGAACTCAGGTCCTCCTGAATCCAAGGCTTTATGTACTTCACTATCTAGCTGCCTCCAAAATAAAATATTATTAAAAAACAAAGGAGTAAAAAAGAGAAGACCTGCTAATCCCAGGCTTAAGATCCTTTCATAGTTTACAGAAAATTACTGAAACATTCCAGCTGAAAAGAGCACTATACCAACCAAAGACTGAAGGTGGTGAAGATTAAAGCCTCCCATTTTAGAGGAATCTCACAGTGTTCAACTGATTGACCTATCTAGTCCAAATGATGAGCTTTGATAAGAGCCCAGTGGCTGAACCCAGCAATAACCCAGTGTCCCAGTGATATCAGTCCATCCAAGCAGTACCTGAGCCTGTTGGGGAGCCAGCTCATCAGTTGTGTCACCTTCTGAACCAAGCCTATCAATGTAATGGTCTGTCCAATAAAGATAAGATCTCCTAAAATTAGCTACTTTAGTCCATCATCAATAACTCACCTAAAAAACAAACAAACAAAAATTTCTTGTGGACTCTCAAAAGAAAGAAAGGAAATTGAGACCCTGCTATTCCAGAGCTATGAGTTCCCTTGTCATCTGTGTTCTTTCTACATTTGCCTAACTATCAGTGTACTTTAAATTCATGCCTATTTGCCTTCTCCCACTCCCATGAACTCAGAGAGAGTTTATGATATAGTGTACTCCAGCCATTTGGTGTGGGGGCATGCTTTGTAACTGCTGTCCTTGCTATACCATTTCAATAATGCCTCTTTTTAAAAAGCTAAGTGAGTCTACTGGCTAAATATTAAGAGAAATCACATTGGTGGGGACTCATGAACATTTCAATTATACCTATGTATAGAATTACCCCAGAATCAGAGTTAACAGTCATTCCTCAGGGAGTTCAATCTGTTATTGTAAATTGAAATAGTTTGTGCTACATAATATATGCAAAGCACATTGAAAATCTAAAAGCAATATATAAATGTAAACTATTATTATAATGTCAAATTTGGACATCAATATTCTTGACATTTGAATTTATGTATTTATTTTTTAGATATTTTATGTAGTTTGCCAAAAAAAAGTAAAGTACAAATATGTGCTCTTTCAATGAAACTGACTTGCTTAGGACTACCTTCTTTAGCAGAAGGCAGTATCAGGTATAACACCCCTTTGAAGATACTTGACAACTTATTTAAAGCCTCCATCTTAGATTTTTTTTCCATATTAAAATAAAATGTACCAGGAAACCCTTAACCCTGTCCAACTAAGACCACACCTTCATTTCAGTTCCCAAGGGTGTCAGCTTCCAAATGTAAATTTTCCATGTCATGAAATTCATGACTGATATGAGCAGAACCAAAGGAAAAAGACCCTCTTTAGAATAACTGCCTATGAATGTATTTTTCCATCTGGTTCACAGAGATAATCATGAAAGTATCCCATAAGGAGAATTCATAGAAAATTTCAGGTTTTATATTTAACATTAGGTGAGATTTTTGTATTTGTTACAGTTAGTATTGTTCTCAAATTGTTTTTAAAGGATATTTGCAGGGAGGTCTATACCATTATGATGCCACCCAAAACGTGCCATGTACTCAGTAGGTGTGCTTTGCTGTAGCCCTTCCAGGTGGTACCAAATAAACCCCAGGGCACAGATGTGGGTATAAATCATGACCATAAATGTCATTTTCACTGAATCTGTGGCAATAAATAAGCATTTATTAAGTTCTTATTGTGTTCTAGGTATTCTGCTATACCAGGTAATATACTAAGTACAAAGACAAAAGTGAAATAGTCTATCACAATAATTTGGGATGTACCAGCAATTTTAATTACATATAATTTCTCTCCAGAATATTAGTCAAGCTCATTGTTGAGAAGGTAAGGGAAAGGTATTATTTTCAAAGTATAAAGGCAGGGCAAATAGTAAAACTTGGTAATTTTCTATCTCACCAAAAACATTAGAACTGGTAACTTCTACCTCATCAAATCCTGGAAGAACACACTCAGCACTTTGAAAATTATTTCCATCATTTATTATTGGAAAAAAAATAGTGTCATGGTAGTGGGAATTTTAACAATAAGGGATAATTCAAATTTTAGATGGTCTAGTTAAAAGATATGAGAAAAAATTCCTCATTCCTATAAAACTGTTCAAAGAAACCAGATATATTGCTTTTTGGGAAAATTCTAAATTTAGTTTCTGTGCAATATATTTTGCTTGAAAACTTTTCTGGTCACCTTTCATTGTATGCAATATGAATTCTTTAGGTTTAACATAGCATACAATAGGAATATTAGTATCGAATTTCTAAGTTCCTTAATATTTATTCTGTTATAGAGAAGAATCACAATAGCAGTTTTCCAATTTGTAGGTACATTAGTTAGTTTTTTTAAAAAAATTAGATTTCCTATTTCAAGATAATGGTGTAACTATATAATGTATTCCCATTTTAGGTAGTCTTGGTTTCAGTCCATCAATTCCTCCCATTCTATTAATATTTAAATCCAATAACTGTTTTAATACTATTGATTCGTGAACCTTCCATGTTTTAAATTGAGTCCCTTGTGTAGAACTTAAATTACATGTTTCATCTTCTCTATTCTCATTTAAATATATTTCCTCAATAAAATCATATGATGAAAGAAGTGGAGACCAAATGAGCAGATGATAACACAGTGAGGTTCCCATACATAAAATTTCTCATGTTATAGAACCATACTCCATTGATCTGAGATCACTTTATTGTTGATAACTTTAAATATTTTTCCTTCATGACACTTTATTGATATTCACCTGAGTTACTTTATCTTGATTAAGGAAAAAGGGAAAAAATCATTTAAAGATTTGTTTATATGATTGAGACTTTTGTAACTACTTAGTTTTATTTGTTTATTTTTAATTTTAAACACAACCCATTTTGCTCATTTTTGCCTAAACATCATACCAAATGGAAGAAACAAATGCCCACCATGGGTGACTTGTTTTTATAGGCAGACTGAATCAGTCATGTGTTATAATGCTGACTTTATGCTTCCCTAAGGAGTAGTTATGGATCAAATTATAATACTCTACTCAGCATTACTACACGCTCATATCTGGTGCTCTAATTTTGTTAATATCACTCTTTGTCTCATCTGTCACTATCTTAGTTCATGTGCTGGACATAATTCCTACTCCCTAGATCCTAATTAGCCTTCCCTTACATCCCCACTATCCCCCCCAAAGCTAATCCTTCTTAGTGTCCCATCTCTTTTTACCCAGAGTATTTTTTTACCACATACCTCCAAGGATTGATTATCTCATAGCTCCAGGTATGGCTGGAGGTGTGAGTCTAGTTTTAGGTGTTACTGTACCAGGAATGGTGAGGATCACAGCCCAGTCACACCTTCTCTTCTTATGCAGTTTATCCTTCTTTTCCCATAAATCTGAAGTAAAGGATTTATATAATGATCTAGAGCCATTTCTTTAGTTACTTTTTAAATCTGGAGACCAAGAAGAAGTAAAAATTATAACACTCAGGTGACCTTTTTATTTATTATTTGTGTTATGACCAATATACCTCCCTTTGTGATGATGGCAATACATGAAACCTCAAAAATCATCATAGAAAAATGGGATAGGAAAAGGTAACAGTAGGAAGTGATATAGGCAATATTTGAATAAATAACATGGATTGGGATAGAAAGCAGTAGCGTTGTTGGTTGAAAATTGGAGGATTGGACAACAAACAGTATTATGTAAGTAATTGGAGATAGGCCAGTAGCCCAAGTCAGATGAAATAGAAGTTGGTGAAACATTTTGAAGGGACTGGGAGGAAGACAGGATTAAGGAATGTTGTGTATGCTTAAATATTGAGAAGGGAAGTTAGAGGGCTCAGTGGATAGAGCATGGGTTTTAGACTCAAGAAGAGCAAAGTTTAGATTGTGCTTCAGATGCTTATTAGCTGTATAGTCCTGGGCAAGTCACTTACAGTAAAGTTTTTGCATATGTAAAATGATAATAATAATAACTCTTATCTGATAGTGTTATTATGAGAATGAAATTAATTAACAAATATAATGCTTTAAAAACCTTTAGCACAGGGGCAGCTAGGTGGCTATTATACAGACATGTAATTAATACAATAGCATAAGGATATCTGGAATACTCAAAAGGGTCAAAGCATTACATTCATCAATAATTTCCAGTGTTATTCTCCAGTTATAAGTTTTTGTCATTTAAATTCCACACACATTCATTAGATGGCCACTATGCAAAAAATATTTTAAGTATGTCAGAAAAAGAAGATAAAAATAAAGTTTCAATGTAATTTTTATCTTTCCTAATTATAACTATATATTTTACTAGACTAATATTTTTTGCTTCATTGAGTTTTTTTCCACATTAAATAATAGAACCATGTATATATCTTGTATATACATAGTTGTTTGATTTTGTTTTCCATGCCTATTCCATCCCTTCCCCCCAATAGAGCGTGAGCTCCTTGAAGAGTGGGCCTACTTTTACCTTTCTTTTTATCCTCCATTCTTAACACAATGATTCACACAAAGTTAGTGCTTAATAAACGTTTGTTGACTGAGTAACTGACTAGAACTAAGAAAATGTCTTAATTACTGCTATTTCACTGATGGGTATGGTGCATTTCTGATATACAGAATGACCTTCTGTATATTTGGATGTATAGATAGCCCATAGTATCTGTAGGGATATTATTCTTGCCCTCACATACTGCCATAGTTAACATAGCCAGGTTAAGAGCTTTAAATCAGGTGTATGGAAACTTAGATTCTATTCAGGTCCCTATTCTGACTCCCAACTTAGATGCGGCCATTTCTCCAGTCTCTTTATCTCTGAGGATTCTTCTTCTCTAAGTTGAAAAGCTTAGGCTGGCTGATCTTTCAATTCTTTTTTTTTAAAACTAGAATCCTGCATTTCTGTGAATAATGTTCATTTCTTAAATTGATAAATCCCTGTAGAGATAAAAAATTAATTTATATCAATGATCTCATTTGATATTAATCACAAGGTAGGTAGTAGGGATATCATTATCCTTATATTACAAGTGAGGAAAATGCATCAGAGAAGCAGACTGATCAAATTCACACATTCAATAAGTTGTAGATCTGGGGTACAAAGTTGGCTCTTTTGATACCAAGATCAGCCAGTGCTCATTCTAGCACAACACCATGCCTTTTTTTTTGTGGGGCAATAGGGGTTAAGTGACTTGCCCAGGGTCACACAGCTAGTAAGTGTTGTTAAGGGCTAAAATTCTAGCTAAACTGTCTAAAATATCTAATGAGTGGTTGCCAATAAATTATAAGCTTTAGCAAGAGTTAGACTTTTAAGCATTTATTAAGGAGAATAAGAATTTGGTAAAGAGAGAGAAAGGACTAGATTCCTATCTATTAAAGGGAGAGCACATTTCTAGCTCCGCTCTCCACCAGAGTCCAAAGGAAAAAGCGTGAGAGCGAGCGCCAGTCTCTTCCTTCCTCCTCCTACTAGCCCGTGTCACTTCCTGATGCCAAAGAAAAGACTCCTGGTCTTGCCCTCAAAGACCTTTGCTTCATGGGCGGAACTCTTCTACAGTAAGTCTCCAGCAGGTGGCATCATTCCAATCGTTACAATGTCAAGTGTCTGAGGCTGGATTTGAACTCAGGTCCTCCTGAATCCAGGGCCATTGCTTTATCCACTGTGCCATCTAGCTGCCCCCTAACACCATGCCTTTTGATGCAAACCTAGGTAATTTTGAGACAACTCCTCCCTACAATCCCCTCCATTTGGACATTGAGCTTGGTGCATGTGTACAATTTAAACTTGGAATAACCTGCTTATTACAGAAAAAGGGGAGCATGATGTTTTTCATGCCTGAATGAAACACAAGTGTTCAAGCATGGTGAAAGGTACTCAGCCAGTTGGATTCATTTTCCTCATGGTTTCATCCTAGAAGATATAGGCATCTCATAAGCAGATGAAATAGAGCTTGCCTTGATGAATATAACGAACTCATAAGCCCTTTCAGCACTGAGACCAACATTCAGATTAATGAGCCAGTAATCTGAACATCTGCTGGAGGTGCAATCTACAGTGAATTGAGGTGGTGATCATTTGAAGAATTTAGTTCCCAACTAGGATTATTGCAAAACATGGATTTTGATGAGGTGGGTATTATAAGTGCTAGCCCCATCTCTCCCTAGAGACAAATTATATAATATATTTCAATTTTACTTGGAGGATGAAGGGAAATTAAAGGAGAAGATCTGGACTTGAAGAGATATTCAATACCTCAAATGCAGCATTAGGTTAAAAAGGAAGGTGATGTTGGTTTTTATTTTTTAATTTCCATTTATTCTTTTCAGTTCTCCATTCTTACTAAGTTTGAGAGATCAAATCTTTTGGAAAATTAGATATGAAGCTATCCCCAACTTAACTCAAGGCAGGAAACAGCAGATGTTTTGTGGGCAAGCCTATTCCCCAGAAGACAGGGAAAAGGATAATGATTGGACTTATGATTTCACTGAGATAGGGAATTCCCTGAGAAGGAAACTCCCTCTACCAATGATGGTTACCATCTTCTCTGTGTAGCACCTCACCCTTCACTTTCCCAACTCCCACTAGCACTAACAGATTGGGCCTCCAGAGGACAGCTAACTACCTTTCACCAAAGTGTCCAAAGGTTAAGCCTCAGGGCTTTGACATAGTTTTCTAGTACTGTTGTCATGGAACCACTATTTAGTACACCCTCTATTGCTTATCTATTAGTCAGCCATTTTAATTCTGTAGCTATTTTAAACAGAATTTTTCTTTCTATGTCTTCCTGCTGAGTTTTATTGGGAATAAACAGCAATGCTGATGATTTATATGAATTTATTTTGTATCTCACAACTCTGGTAAAATTATTGTTTTGATTCATTTTAGTTGAATCCCAAGCATTATCTAAGTATACTATCATATCATCTAGAAAAAAGTGATAATCTTACTTCTTTTTAAAAAGTGTCATTTTCCTAATGTAAAACCCATTAAAAAACATCAATATGGTAAAATTTCAAGAAAGTTTAATATACAGTTATTATCATTAATAAACTTTATCATGTTTAAAATTTAGGAGTCGTTTCTAGGACAGAAAGTCATTTCCATAATATTTGTTAAAAAAATTAACTATGGATATAGCTACAAATAACACTATCATGGAGGAGGAGGAAGGGAGCAAAGAGGACAACCATGAGTAGAGTCACAGAATCATAAAATTTCAAAATTGGAAATTACTTCCATGGCTATTTATTCCAAACTGTACCTCCCCCTACCAAAAAAAATTCCCACCACACTATTCTCCAAAAGTGGTCATTTAACCTCCATGGCAGCTTTGTCTCTCAATAGATAGCATGTAGGGCTGAAGTCAAGAAGGTCTAAGTTTAAAACTGGCCTGAGACATTTATTACATGTGGTGATTGAGTCACTTAACCTATCTTTACCTCATCTACAAAATGGGTATAATAATAGGCTTGATAGCAATGTCCCAGAAGAGTCATGGTCAATGTCAACATCTAAGGATAAGCCACTTCAATATTATACAAGATCATAGATCTTTAGAGCCAGGCAGAGAGTTATACCTGAGGAGAACTTAAATGAGGACTTCAAAAAGAGGGAGCTGGAGGAAAAAGGAATTTTATCTGACTAGGAGCTGTGAGTTATCTGAATAGTAGTATGAGTTATTTTATTATGCCATTCTACATAGGAGGAATATGAAGCTTAGAGAGTTTAATTAACTTCTACACAGTCACAAATCTAGTAAGTAGTAGGACTACCATTGGAATTGTGGTCTTCTGGTTGTTTGTTTCTTACATTTCTTTTGGAGGAAAAAATGTACTTGGTCAAAAGTAAGAATGAAAATCATATCATTTAAATTTTCATATTTTATTACAGAAATACTTTAGGCAATCTAGTTAGTATAAAGAAAGTTACATGAACATCATAGTAGTGATAGAAAATTAACTTTTTCACATTTCTTATTAGAACAAAATCAACTTTATTTCACATGCCTCATTTATTTCTATATTACTTTGTCATTCTTTATACAACCCAGATAAAATTGAACCAGCATTTAAAGGATTGTTTTTCTCAAGTTTGGAAATTAACAAATTCTTAGACCAAAATATTTTCCTTTGTCCTATCAATTATAACCTTATATACTAACTAGATTGCCTAAAGTATTTCTGTAATAAAATATATTGTTGTTCAATTGTTCAATCTGCTTTGTCTCTTTGTGACCCTATGTACAAGTAAACTTAATCATAAAAAAATTGTAAGAATGTGAAAAATAGCATACTTCAGTCTGTTCCATCAATATCAGTTCCTTCTTTGGATGTGGATAGTAATTTTATCAATAGTCCTTTGAGATTGTTTTGGATTAATGTATTGTTGAGTATAGTCAAATCATTCATAGTTCTTCATCAAACAGTATTGCTGTCTCTGTGTACCATGTTCTCTTGGTTCTGCTCACGTTGCCATTTGCTTTTCCAGTGGATTAAGGCAAATAGAGATTAATAGATTTATCAAGGGTCACACAGGTATGCCAGACACTATGCTAAGACTAGGGCATATTGTTGTACAGCATATTTAAATACTTTAATGGTGGGGGTGATGAATGATTTTTTTGGTGTTCTACCTTTTTCTTACAAAGCAATCCTCTGGATTCCCTTTGTATGTGGGGAGTTGTCCATATTTTGGATAATCATGTAAACTTCATTTTCTTGGAAATCTTTCAGACCCACTGCTTTTTAAAAAAAATGCAGGAAATTCTTTGCTATCTCTGAGAAACTCATTTTACTAAGAACTTGATAGTTATAGACATTCTTTTGCTTCATAGATGGTTTTCCAAAGTGTTGAACGCAGTGAAGGTTCCTCTCATTTATATATTTCATACCTCCAGCTATACTCAACATTTCCAAACCAGATACATTAGGTCAACCTGAGAACAAGGCACTTATATAAAATGTAAAATGGAAAGAATCCATTGATTTATGTTTGTGGTTGTAGGCATATGTGTTGTAAGTGTTCGTCCAATTAGATTCTTAGTCAGAAATAAGAGTTCTCAACATTTCCAGTGGCATTCTGTTACATTTTTCAATTTTCTCATTCCCATTGGGAAAATACCAGTTGGCTCTCAAAGCCTTGCTCCAGTAGTAGTATTTCAGTCTATGGAACAGATGGTTTTCAAATTATTGAGCTCGCTCTTGAGAAATGTCTTGGGAAATGCAAACTTCATAAGGAAAATCTTTAAACAATTTCTCAGATGGTTTTCATAGATTTATTCCATGGGAGACAGTTTTGCAAATGGATGACATGATTCATAATTAAGATAGTAGACATCCATCTTCATCTCTATTTTCCTAGATCAGGAGAATAATTTAAAATTGGCTGAAAAAGGTTCAGTTGCACAGTATTGGTTATACATTGAGACTAGAGACAAATGTGAAAGTTGAATTTAAAGAAAATAATGAAAAAATCTAATTCTTCTTATCAATAGAGGCCATATATTTCCACTCAAACAAACTCATGAAAATCGGATGGATTGAGATTTTTAAGAGGGCATTGTAATATCTGCATTTGAATGCACAGTGTTAGAGTCTCAAATTTAGTACATAGATTTCTGCATGTGCTACTCCCTATCCCCTGTTCTCCCCCTTTTCAAGTGGATGGCAACCATTTCCAATCATACATTGCCACACACGGCTCAACCTCCTCTCTAGCCACCACCTCCTCCATCGTCTCCTCACTAATTACAGCACTGTGCCCATCAGCGATTATGCCCTATAAAATGAGTGCTTAATCTGAGTGTAATAAATTATTTTAAAAATATATCTATTGATATAATAATATTTCAATACAACTAATTTCCTATGTAATTTTATGTAATTTATTCTATGCATTTAACAACATAATTCTGTGAAAGGATTTGTAGGTTTCACCAGTCTGCCAAAGAGCTACATAACTCAATGTATGTTAAGAGCTCCTGCCCTAAAGGAATTTCCCTTCCTGAGGTTCTTGCTTTCCTATTTTGGTGTTTCTCTCAGACCAGTATTTCAAGAAAGCTGTAGACATCCTTAACTTCACTCCCTCCTTTCAGGCTGCCTCCTCCACACCTTCCCTTGGCAGTTGCCAAGCAAATACTTTCAATTGCCCCTCCCATTCCACATAGCTCTGTAATTATGTAGCATAATCAAGTCAACTCTGCCATTCTTCCTAAATTGTATGTGATAATCTACTCTTTCCACTCACTGCCCCTATTAATTTCTCTTACCAAGTGCTCCTCCCTGCTGACCACTGTCCATGGTGTAATGTTTTTCTCATTAGAATATAATCCCTTCAGGGGCAGCTAAGTGGCACAGTGGATAGAGCACTGGCCCTGGAATCAGGAGTACCTGAGTTCAAATCCGGCCTCAGACACTTAACACTTACTAGCTGTGTGACCTTGGGCAAGTCACTTAACCACAATTGCCTCACTAAAAAAAAAAAAAAAAAAAAAAAAAGAATATAATCCCTTAAGAGCAAGAACAGTCTTTGCTTCTTGCATTTATATCTCCAGTGCTTAAAATTGTACTTGGGACACAATAAGCACTTAGTAAATATTTTTTTTTCACTCATTCATGCTAATGTATAAACTCTATAGTTTGGCCATCAAATACTATGCAATTATCTGAGAAATAGACATTTTTCATTGACTTTCCCATGTGAATAGATAGAATAAATAGATAGGCTAAACTCTTTTGCATGACTTTGCCATGTTTTAGGGGGTGATATAAATAACACTATGGCATCTAAATACAACTACATCTGGAAGACCTCACCATCTATAAGGAAGCCTAAATTTGTACTCTAAACTGGGCTTAAACAATGAAGTCACAGATAGAGAATGACTTTGGAATGTGAGGACCTCTCATACTCCCTACCTAGGTAGACTTGAACCGTCACGTGGAATTCCTGAATCTCATTTTCTTCAACTTTAAAATTAAGGCTTTAGACTAGATAAGCCACTGAAGTTCATTCAAAGTGTAGATATATGGACCTGCTGTATAGCAGTAACAAATACCTTTGCTACTCATGTCTCCCTGTTTTCTATCTTTAATATTTGATGAATCCTGCATAATTTTATGCAGTGTTATTATGCACAGGAATAATTTGCTTTAGAGAAACAAAAACAGTAAGCTCACTGCTCTATTGTACCCTTCTCATCAATGATGAGGTAATAAAAATGTGATCTACTATGGTGTATCACTTGCAAAAACTGGCCCTTTCCCTACTAGTATCCTCCAAGTATGACTTCAATGCATTTGAAGATTGCTCTCATCACTATTTTTAAAATTTGAGGAAACAAACATAGTTTTCAGCAGTTATTGGTCTTTTTTCACTTTTTCAAAAAACATTAATGAAGTCCAATATTTTTTTGGAGTCCTTGGAGCTTCACATTTTTTTTTCAGGTTTTTTGCAAATGAATCCTTTTAAACTCTCACAATCATGTTTCCAGTAAGTATGTCCTTTCTGCAGAGTTATTCTAATCTAGCTACTTTTCCCATCTTTGTTTTCTTTAAGGCCATATCTAATGCCTTTGTAGATGCTTCTGTGGCTGGAGGTTCCACTTTTTCTCAACTTTATAGATCAATTCCATTTTTCTTCTAATGGATAGTCTTTCAACTTCATCCTAATGTTCTCAGGATGATTTTGCTGAAGTGGGTCTTTTGCTCAATTTTCTCTAAAATTGCTTTCATATTCCTCTATTTGTGTCCATGTTATGAAGTGATAAATGTTCAACATCTTCTATCACCTTTCTTTGTAAAATTCCATAATTTTATAGGACCTGTCTTGTCCTGACATATATTGCTGTCCTTAGAAACAACTAAAGTGTCTGTTGATTAGAATATTCTTAAGGTTCCTTTTGTCTCCTCATTACACAATAGATTTGCATTATGTAGACTTGTATACAAAAGTATATGTTATAGAAACATCATTATATAGTGGAAATAACACTAGATTTGGAGTCAGAGGACCTGGGCTGATATCCGGCCTTTGTCATTAACTTTCTGTGACTTTGGACATATCAGTAACTTTGGCTCTTGGTCACCTATATCTGAGGAACAAGGAGGCAAGATTAGATATATCAAAGTATGTCTCTGACTCTAATCTACAATCCTAAATGCTTTATTCCATTCAGATCACATTTTTCATCATCAGTGCCATTTTAATGGTGTTTTAATTGCATGAGGTTTTTTTCTTGTTTTTTAATCACTTATGGCTTTTAATTAATTTTTATCTTTGCTTTAAAGGTAATCTACTAGGGGCATCTAGGTGGCACAGTGGATAAAGCACCAGTCCTGGATTCAGAAGTACCTGAGTTCAAATCCGGCCTCAGACATTTGACGCTTACTAGCTGTGTGACTCTGGGCAAGTGACTTAACCCTCATTGCCCTGGAAAAAAAAAGTAATCTACCTGTACAAAGGTAAGATAACTAAAGAATAATTCACATACCCATAACAATTTATTGTATTTCAGCTAAATCAGCTTCATTTTAAAATTACATTATTCTGCACTCATAATGTCTAACGATTTCTCTTTTTTTGTTTTCAAAGAATTTATGCAAGGTATATGGGAAGTGGAAGGGAATAAGCATTAATATTGCACCTACTATTGCCAGGCCCTATGCCAAGTACTTTACAAATATTACAAATATTATCTCATTTGATCCTCAGAACAATCTCAGAACAAAAATAAATGCTATCATCCCCATTTTACAATTGAGGAAACTGTGGCAAAATGAGGTTAGGTGGCCCCAAGTCACACAGCTAGTAAGTGTCTGAGGCAGGCCTTCCAAAACCAGTTTCTAAACACTGAGCAACCTAGCTGTCTCTGTGAACAACTATTCAGAATAACCTACACATTTTGGTAATATCTCATTTCTAATCCATATTTTTCAATATATTTTTTAGGTTAATTACACTTACCTGTTTTCATGTTTGCATTAAAATAAATTACCATTGATTTAGTGCTTATTTAATTGGAAGTTTTGTGAAGGCTTCCATAGTATTTTTCAAACTCATCTCTGTAACAGTTCTTGGTATGTAGGGTGCAGTTATTTTCATAGTGGTTTGTTTTTGTTTTGTTTTGTAAATGCTTTCAATGAGCATGGCAATATAAAGTTACTAAATATACCATGATGTGATTCCTCTTTTTGGATATGAAATAAAAATAATTCTGCAGCTACTTTACTTACCTCTGTCAGGTGGACCTATGAGCCATGTTTTATTTAATAATGACTTCTTTCTACCTTCTAGTTTTGTTTTTAGTCAAGATAGGTAGGATTCAGTTTCTCTAGTTATATGCCTATCCATCGGTCATTGGGCAAGAACCTCACATTTAGAGTATCAACTTCTAAATTAAACTTTATAGACTGTCAAAAAATCATGTGATTTTCTATAATCTGTTTCCTTTTCTCCTGCTCTGCCATCATCACTGCAGAAATCAAAAGGGACCACACATGACTGAGGGCCATTTTCTATCTGCTTTGTTTATGAATTGCCATGGCCAGATAATTCATCAAGAGGTCAGCTTAATAATAATGGGGATTTCAAATATGATTTTCAGAAATCAAACTTTATCTATTTTCAGCACCATATTTGAATCCTTTCCAGAATGGTAGAATCTACCCGAGCTTATATTGTAACAGGTTGTAAGAGCCTGATATCACTGACATTTTATGTTTAAGTATCAAAGTAGAACTTTGTAGACACAACACATTTGATGTTTAATAAATGGTTTTTATTATATTGAGTTCAATAAGTGTGTTTTAACTATACTTTAGGCTTTGTGAAGGGTAAAAATTATACCAGAGTGCCTCTGCACTTATAAAGTTGATACCATATTTGGAAAGATAAGACACATACACTAAATTTTAAATAACTATATTAATCTGCATGTAAACATATATGTGCATATCAAAGTACATAAAAGTGTACTAGTGTATTAGAGTATAAACATGAAAACTACATGTTCCTCATTCTCAGACTTCTCTCTGGGAGCCTTCTAATGTCTCTTTTGTTTTGTTGTGTTTTCCCCACTAAGAGCTCTTTGTAATTCTATATATTTATCTGAATGGTTAACCTATCTGGGTTGGTTTCTGAGTCTCATTTATTCCCTCAAATAAAATATGGAAGGTTTATAAATCACTTTATTCAGTACCTTTTCTAAAGTCCTGACTTTCTGAGTAATACCTAAGTTTTGTCAACAACCACTTTTTTAGGGCAATGAAATGCTGGAGAAAGATATTTCAACCCAGGATAAGTGACCTGAATATAACTATAATCTCACAAAAAATAGCAGAGATTGAAATCAGATACTTTTCTTAGGTAATTTTAGGGATTAAAATTTTAACTAAACAAGGGATTGCTAAAATTACAAAAGATAGAAGAGCTAATTTTAATTACATGCAATAAAATTCATTTGCAAGAACAAAACTAATGAAGATTGAAAAAGTGGGGAAGCAATCAATTGGAAAAACATCTTTTCATTAAATCTTTTTGATCAAGGTCTGGTATCCATGGTATATAGAATATAATATGCATTTATAAGAATAAAAATTTTTCAAATAGATCAAAAGTATAAATCAAAATCTCAAAAGGATGACAAACTTTTGTCAATCATATGGAAGATTGTTCCAAATCATTAGTAAGAGAAGTAAAAAATCAAATTAACTCAGGATTTTCACCATACAACCAAAGGAAAAAAAATGGCAAAGATGAGAAATGATAGAAATATTCAATGCCGAAATGATTGTGAAAAAATAGGCACTAATGTTTGTCTGAAATCATGCAGTAATTCTGGTAAACAATTTAGAATCATGAGAAGAAATTGACAAAAATGTTTATAGCCTTTGATCCAGATAATATTACTAGTTATATATTCCATGAAGACCATTTACTAAAAAAACAAAAAACAAAAACCCCCATATACCCCAAAATGTTTATTTAAGCACTTTTTTTTGATAGCAACAAACTGGAAATAAATTAAATGTCCATTGACTAAGGAGGGGATAAATAAGTTTTGGTAAATTGAATTAAGGGGATATAACTGTTATAAGAATTTATGATTGTGATGAATAGAGAAGTACAGAAGGACTCATATGAATTGATCAAAAATGCCATAAGTAGAACCAGCAAAATAATATACAAAATAACCTTATTAATGGAAAGAACATTCGCAAAATATCTGAAACCAAACATTATGGAAAGACAGTGGGGGTCTGAGCCAAGATGGTGGAGGAAAGGCAGTAAATGCTCAAAGCTCCTGATATGATTACTCCAAAAAACTACAAATACAGCCATAAGACAACTCCTAGAGCAGCAGAACCCACAAAAGGATAGGCTGAGATCATTTTTCTGTTAAAGACAGCCTAGAAGTTCAGCAGGAGGGGGCTACTACACCAGGGTTGTTCCCCTGAAGCTTGAGAAAGTGCAGCCTGGAAGCAGGCCCTCACTTTAAGAAGGAGTTAAAGGTCAAGTAAAAGACAGGCAAGAAGAGAAGACAGAGGAAGATTCAGACCACAGAAAGTTTCTTTAGTGACAAGAGAAATCAAGGTGCACCCTTAGAAGAACATAGCAACATCAGGGTTCCTACATCCAAGGCTTCCAAAAAAAAAAAAATGAATCGGTATCAAGCCATAGAGACACTCAAAAAAGACTTTGAAAATAAAGCAAGAGAGGTAGAGGAAAAAATGAGAATGATGAAGGAAAGTAATGAGAAAAAAAGTCAACAGCTTGAAAAGCCAAATGGAAAAGCTCTCTGATGAAAATAATTGCCTAAGATTTAGGATTTAACAAATGGAAACTTGTGACTTTATGAGAAACCAAGACACAATAAAGCAAATCCAAATGAATAAAAAAAATACAGGGCAATATGCAATATCTTCTTGGAAAAATTGCTAACCTGGAAAATAGATCCAGGAGAGATAATTTAAAAATTATTGAACTACCTGAAAACCATGATCAAAAAAGAGTTTAGACATCATCTTCCAAGACATTGTCAGGGAAAATTGCCCTGATATTCTAGAAGCAGAACATAAAACAGAAATTGAAAGAATCCCCTGATTACTTCATGAAAAATATCTCAAAAGGAAAACTTCCAGGAATATTATATCCAAATTCCAGAGCTCCCAGGTCAAGGAGAAAATATTACAAGCATCCAGAAAGAAACAATTCAAATACTGTGGAGCCACAGTTAGAATAGCACAGGATCTAGCAGCTTCTACATAAAAGGATTAGAGGGCATGGAATATGTTATTCCTGGAGGGCAAAGGAATTGGGATTACAACCAAAAATCCCTACCCAGCAAAATTGTGTATAATCTTTTAGGGGAAAAAATGGTAATTCAAAGACAAAGACGACTTTCAGGTATTTGTGATGAAAAGACCTAAACTGAATAGAAAATTTGACTTTCAAATGCAAGACCCTAAAGAAGCACAAAAAGGTAAACAGGAAAAAGAAATCATGAGGGATGTTAAAAGGTTAAACTATTGACATTCCCAAATGGAAAGATGATATGTCTAAATCATAAGAGCTTTCTGAGTATTAGGGCAGATGATTGGAATAAATTTTGACAGAGGACACTGGTGGGAATTTATTATGAAGGGATGATATCTTTAAAGCATTTATTTTTTAATTTTTTATCTGTGTGTGTGTGTTGGGGGGGCGTGGTGAGTTTGAATAGATGCCTGGGGTCATGGAGTTGG